>NC_053027.1:536244167-536346832 GCF_003073215.2 Triticum urartu | reverse complement strand
TGACACTTGCGTAGGATCTGTTCCTGTTCATGCTCAGGTACACAACCTCTAATAACACCATCTACTCCTTTATAAAGATGTGGGTCATCCCAAATGTAATGGCTCAAATCATAGAAGAACCTTTTCTTTTGCTGGTATGTGAAACTAGGTGGTATAAACTTAGCAACAATGTAATTAGCATAATCAGCATACCATGGAGCAGTATGAGAAGCATTTATGACATTTAATTTCTCACCAGGAAAGCTATCATCAATAGGTAGTGGGTCATCAAACACATTTTCTAACCTAGACAAGTTGTCTGCAACGGGGTTCTCAGCTCCTTTTCTATCAACAATATGCAAATCAAATTCTTGTAGCAAGAGAACCCATCTAATAAGTCTAGGTTTAGCATCTTTCTTTTCCATATGATATTTAATAGCAGCATGATCAGTGTGAATAGTTACTTTAGAATCAACAATATAAGGTCTAAACTTATCACAAGGAAATACAACTGCTAAGAATTCTTTTTCAGCAGTAGCATAATTTCTTTGAGCATTGTCTAGAGTTTTACTAGCATATTTAATAACATTTAGTTTCTTATCAACTCTTTGTCCTAGAACAGCACCTACAGCATAATTACTAGCATCACACATAATTTCAAAGGGTAAATTCCAATCATGTGGCTGAACAATAGGTGTAGAAATCAATGCTTTCTTAAGTATTTCAAATGCTTCTACACAATCATCATCAAAGACAAATGGTATATATTTTTGTAATAAATTAGTGAGAGGCCAAGAGATTTTCATGAAGTCCTTAATGAACCTCCTATAAAACCGGCATGACCAAGGAAACTTCTTATACCTTTGATGTCCTTGGGACATGGCATCCTTTCAATAGCATCAACATTGGCTTTATCAACTTCAATACCTCTTTCAGAAACTTTATGCCCCAAGACAATACCTTCATTAACCATAAAGTGGCACCTTTCCCAATTCAATACAAGATTAGTTTCTTCACATCTCTGCAAAACTCGATCAAGGTTGCTCAAGCAATCATCAAAAGAAGATCCATAGACGGAAAAGTCGTCCATGAAAACCTCACAAATCTTTTTCACAAAAGTCAGAGAATATAACCATCATGCATCTTTGAAAAGTAGCAGGTGCATTACATAAACCAAAAGGCATACATCTATAAGCAAAAGTACCAAAAGGGCATGTAAAAGTAGTCTTTGATTGATCTTTGGCTGACACAGGTATTTGAGAGAAACCAGAATAACCATCTAGAAAGCAAAAATGTCTATGTTTGGACAATCTTTCTAGCATTTGATCAATAAAAGGTAAGGGGTAATGATCCTTTTTAGTAGCCTTATTTAATTTGCGGAAATCAATTACCATCCTATAACCTGTAATAATTCTTTGAGGAATCAATTCATCTTTATCATTAGGAGCAATAGTAATACCTCCCTTCTTAGGGACACAATGGACAGGGCTTACCCATTGACTATCAGCAACGGGATAAATTATACCTTCCTCAAGGAGCTTTAGTATCTCCTTTCTTACCACTTCTTTCATTTTAGGATTCAGTCGGCTTTGATGATCACGAACTGGTTTAGCATCTTCTTCCAAATTAATTTTATGTTGACATAGAGTGGGAGTAATGCCCTTAAGATCATCAAGAGTATACCCAATAGCAGTGCGGTGCTTCTTCAGAGTTTTCAATAATCTCTCTTCCTCATGCTCTGAAAGGTTAGCACTAATAATAACATGATATATCTTTTGCTCATCAAGATAAGCATATTTAAGAGTATCAGGTAACGGTTTAAGCTCAAACATGGGATCACCCTTGGGTGGAGGAGGACCCCCTAGGATTTCAACAGGTAAATTGTTTTTCAGAATAGGTTCCTGTTTAATTCCCTTCTTTGATTCATAAGCATATCATTTTCATGGTCTAGCAAGTATTGTTATAAAGGATCACTAGGAGGTACGGCAATAGAAGCAAGACCAATAATTTAATCCTTACTAGGTAATTCTTCTTCACGGTGTTGTCTACTAAATTTAGAAAAATTAAATTCATGAGTCATATCATCTAAACCGATAGTAACAACATCTCTTTTGCAATCTATGGTAGCATTAACAGTATTTAAGAAGGGAATACCAAATATAATGGGACAAAAGCTATCTTGTGGGGAACCAAGAACAAGAAAATTAGCAGGATATTTAGTTTTCCCACACAAGACTTCAACATCTCTAACAATTCCCATTGGTGAAATAGTATCTCTATTGGCAAGTTTAATTGTGACATCAATATCTTCCATCTCAGCAGGTGCAATATCATGCATAACTTCTTTATATAAGGAATAAGGTATTGCACTAGCACT
The DNA here is from genome assembly GCF_003073215.2 of Triticum urartu. Taxonomy (NCBI): domain Eukaryota; kingdom Viridiplantae; phylum Streptophyta; class Magnoliopsida; order Poales; family Poaceae; genus Triticum; species Triticum urartu. The sequence continues at coordinate 536,344,476 of NC_053027.1, read as the reverse complement.
AGCACCCATATCACATAAGCCATGATAACAATGATCTCCTATTTTAACAGAAATAACAGGCATGCCTACCACAGGTCTAGGTTTATCTTTATCACGGGGTTTAGCAATTCTAGCAGTTTCATCACAGAAATAAATAACATGCCCATCAATATTATCAGACAAGAGATCTTTAACGATAGCAATATTAGGTTCAACTTTAACTTGGTCAGGAGGTGTATATGTTTTAATATTGCTTTTACGAACCACAGTTGAAGCTTTAGCATGATCCTTTATCCTAACAGGGAAAGGTGGTTTCTCAACATAAGAAGTAGGAACAATAGGATCATTATAAGTGATAGTCTTTTCTTCAACTTTAATAGGTGCAACTACTTTTACTTCTATGGGAGGATGATATTTAAACCACTTCTCCTTGGGGAGATCAACATAGGCAGCAAAAGATTCACAGAAAGAAGCTACTATCTTAGAGTCAAGTCCATATTTAGTGCTAAATTTATGAAAAATATCGGTATCCATAAAAGATCTAACACAATCAAAACTAGGTGTCATACCTGACTCCTTACCATTGTCGAGGTCCCAATCTTCAGAGTTGCATTTAATTCTTTCCAATAAATCCCATTTGAATTCAATAGTCTTCATCATAAAAGAGCCAGCACAAGAAGTATCAAGCATGGTGCGATTGTTACCAGAAAGCCGAGCATAAATTTTTTGAATAATCATTTCTCTTGAGAGCTCATGATTGGGGCATGAATATAACATTGATTTAAGCCTCCCCCAAGCTTGAGCGATGCTTTCTCCTTCGCGAGGCCAAAAATTATATATATAATTGCGATCACGATGAACAAGATACATAGGATAAAACTTCTGATGAAATTCCAATTTCAATCATTTGTAATTCCAAGACCCCATATCATCACATAGCCTATACCATGTCGATGCATCTCCCCTCAAAGATAAAGGGAAGACCTTCTTCTTAACAACATCTCTGGGTACACCTACAAGCTTAAATAATCCACAAACTTCATCCACATATATCAGATGTTCATCAAGATGTTTTGTTCCATCTCCTAAAAAAAGATTAGCTAGCAGATTTTCTATCATACCCGCAGGAACTTCAAAGCAAGAATTTTCATTTTCATTTTCACTTTCAGTAGGTTCAGTAGGTTGAGGAGCAACTCTCTGCTCTACTGGTCGGGGTGAAGATACCTCGAACAAGCCCCTTAGAGGATTACTTTCCATGGTAACAAGTGACAGTAAATTTCAGCATACTATATAAATTTTTCCTTACCAAATTCCACCTACCAAAGGCGCTTCACTCCCCGACAATGGCGCCAGAAAAGAGTCTTGATGACCCGCAAGTATAGGGGGTATATCGTAGTCCTTTCGATAAGTAAGAGTGTCGAACCCAACGAGGAGCAGAAGGAAATGATAAGCGGTTTCCAGCAATGTATTCTCTGCAAGTACTGAAATAGGTGGTAACAGATAGTTTTGTGATAAGATAATTTGTAACGAGCAACAAGTAACAAAAGTAAATAAGGTGCAGCAAGGTGGCCCAATCCTTTTTGTAGCAAAGGACAAGCCTGGACAAACTCTTATTTGATGTAAAGCGCTCCTGAGGACACATGGGAATATCGTCAAGCTAGTTTTCATCACGTTCATATGATTCGCGTTCGGTACTTTGATAATTTGGTATGTGGGTGGACCGGTGCTTGGGTACTGCCCTTACTTGGGCAAGCATCCCACTTATGATTAAACTCTATTGCAAGCATCCGCAACTACAACAAAAGTATTAAGGTAAACCTAACCATAGCATGAAACATATGGATCCAAATCAGCCCCTTACGAAGCAACGCATAAACTTGGGTTTAAGCTTCTGTCACTCTAGCAACCCATCATCTACTTATTACTTCCCAATGCCTTCCTCTAGGCCCAAATAATGGTGAAGTGTCATGTAGTCAACGTTCACATAACACCACTAGAGGAGAGACAACATACGTCTCATCAAAATATCAAACGAATACAAAATTCACATGACTACTAATAGCAAGACTTCTCCCATGTCCTCAGGAACAAAAGTAACTACTCACAAAGCATAAACATGTTCATAATCAGAGGGGTATTAATATGCATATAGGATCTAAACATATGATCTTCCACCAATTAAACCAACTAGCATCAACTACAAGGAGTAATTAACACTACTAGCAACCTACTAGCACAAATCCCGGACTTGGAGACAAGAATTGGATACAAGAGATGAACTAGGGTTTTGAGATGAGATGGTGCTGATGAAGATTTTGATGGAGATTGCCCTCTCCAGATGAGAGGAGCGTTGGTGATGACGATGGCGATGATTTCCCCCTCCGGGAGGGAAGTTTCCCCGGCAGAACAGCTCCGCCAGAGCCCTAGATTGGTTCCGCCAAGGTTCCGCCTCGTGGCGGCGGAGTTTCATCCGAGAAGATGGCTTATGATTTTTTTCCCATCGAAAGACTTCATATAGCAGAAGATGGTCACCGGAGGGCCACCAGGGGGCCCACAAGGTAGGGGGTGTCATGGTTCTAAGGCTGACAGTAGGATGGGGGGTAGAAACGTACAGGCAAGATCCTAGCTATGGAGGAGTTGTACACGCGAGTTTTACGAGTTCAGGCCCTTCTCGGAGGAAGTAACATCCCTACGTCTCGGAGCCCGGAGGCGGTCGACTGGATATATGCGTGTGAGTTACAGGGGGTGCGAACCCTTGTCCCGGAGGAGGGGGCGGCTTATATACAGTGCGCCAGGACCCCAGCTCCCCTCCGTTACACAGGGTTCAATGTTCATAAAGAAGGAGCGTTACTGGTAACGTCCGAAGTAAAGTGCTATAAATGACTATTAAAGCTATGACTTAATCCCGATCGTTGCAGAGTGAGAGGTTCTCCATCTTCTGGTAGTCGAGTGGTTGTTCGCATGGTCGAGTGTCCTCAAGAATGTCGAGTGGAACATGGCTTTATGGTTGAGTGGATGATGATTTCTCTTCGACTGCTTCTGGTTCTTTTAGAGATGTCCTTGGGGAGGGTATCTTGAACAGATCCATGACCCTACCCTAGGTACATAGCTTCGTCATTAGCCCCCAAATGGATCAGGGTTTGAGTGGGAAGGAGTTGGGAACACTTCTGACTCATTCTTCGCGTTGTGAGTATAACTTGTTCTGGAGCCATGAACTGAGGAGACAATGTCAACTTCTTTTTCAGTCGCCTTGGTGTTGGTTTTTGTCAAGTGAATTTTCACGGTAGAATTCCGGATGATAATGTGGGGGACGTTTTTAGTCTGACAAGTTGCTCTGCTCTCTGCGGATTTCGTGGGATTCAAATTTTGGGAAGCGCGCCGGACGGGTGAGGCTGTGGTAATCGGGACGGATTAGGAAGGTCGCCTCGATATCCGTGCCACCTTTTTCGCCACATATTGCGTGCGCGACTATTGCGGGATTTGTTTAGATCGTCTGGGCCTACCAGTCAGTCACTCGGGGAATGACCTGTTGGGGAACGTAGCAGAATTTTAAAATTTTCTATGCATCACCAAGATCAATCTATGGAGTCATCTAGCAACGAGGGAGAAGGGAGTGCATCTACATACCCTTGTAGATCGCGAGCGGAAGCGTTCAAGAGAACGGGGTTGATGGAGTCGTACTCGTCGTGATCCAAATCACCGATGACCTAGCGCCGAACGGACGGCACCTCCGTGTTCAACACATGTACGGTTGGGAAGACGTCTCCTCCAAGTTGATCCAACAAGGGGGAAAGAGAGGTTGATGGAGATCCAGCAGCACAACGGCGTGGTGGTGGAAGCAACGGTTATCTCGGCAGGGCTTTGCCAAGCTCATGGAGAGGGAGAGGTGAAACGGGAGGGAGAGGGAGGCGCCAGGGGCTAGGGTGCGGCTGCCCTCCCTCCCCCCACTATATATAGGACCCCTAAGGGGGGCGCCGGCCCTAGGAGATGCAATCTCCAAGGGGGCGGCGGCCAAGGGGGGTGGAGTGCCCCCCAAGCCAAGTGGGGCGCCCCCCACCCCTAGGGTTTCCAACCCTAGATGCATGGGGAGGCCCATGGGGGGCGCACCAGCCCACTAGGGGCTGGTTCCCCTCCCACTTCAGCCCATGGGGCCCTCCGGGATAGGTGGCCCCACCCGGTGGACCCCCGGGACCCTTCCGGTGGTCCTGGTACAATACCGATTACCCCCGAAACTTTCCCGATGGATGAAACTTGACTTCCTATATATATAAATCTTCACCTCCGGACCATTCCGGAACTCCTCATGACGTCGGGATCTCATCCGGGACTCCGAACAACTTTCGGGTTACCATATACTAATATCTCAACAACCCTAGCGTCACCGAACCTTAAGTGTGTAGACCCTACGGGTTCGGGAGACATGCAGATATGACCGAGACGACTCTCTGGTCAATAACCAACAACGGGATCTGGATACCCATGTTGGGTCCCACATGCTCCTCGATGATCTCATCGGATGAACCACGATGTCGAGGATTCAATCAATCCCGTATACAATTCCGTTTGTCAATCGGTACGTTACTTGCCCGAGACTCGATCGTCGGTATCCCAATACCTCGTTCAATCTTGTTACTGGCAAGTCACTTTACTCGTACCGTAATGCATGATCCCGTGATCAACCACTTTGTCACATTGAGCTCATTATGATGATGCATTACCGAGTGGGCCCAGAGATACCTCTCCGTCATACGGAGTGACAAATCCTAGTCTCGATTCATGCCAACCCAACAGACACTTTCAGAGATACCCGTAGTGCACCTTTATAGTCACCCAGTTACGTTGTGACGTTTGGTACACCCAAAGCACTCCTACGGTATCCGGGAGTTGCACAATCTCATGGTCTAAGGAAATGATACTTGACATTTGGAAAAGCTCTAGCAAACGAACTACACGATCTTTAAGCTATGCTTAGGATTGGGTCTTGTCCATCACATCATTCTCCTAATGATGTGATCCCGTTATCCATGACATCCAATGTCCATAGTCACGAAACCATGACTATCTTTTGATCAACGAGCTAGTCAACTAGAGGCTCACTAGGGACGTGTTGTGGTCTATGTATTCACACATGTATTACAATTTACGGATAACACAATTATAGCATGAACAATAGAAAATTATCATGAACAAAGAAATATAATAATAACCATTTTATTATTGCCTCTAGGGCATATTTCCAACAGTCTCCCACTTGCACTAGAGTCAATAATCTAGTTACATTGTGATGAATCGAACAACCATAGAGTTCTGGTGTTGATCATGTTCTGCTCTAGGGAGAGGTTTAGTCAATGGATCTGCCACATTCAGGTCCGTATGTACTTTACAAATATCTATGTCTCCATTTTGAACACTTTCACGAATGGAGTTGAAGCGACACTTGATATGCCTGGTCTTCCTGTGAAACCTGGGCTCCTTGGCAAGGGCAATAGCTCCAGTGTTGTCATAGAAGAGAGTCATCGGGCCCGACGCATTGGGAATGACTCCTAGGTCGGTAATGAACTCCTTCACCTAGATTGCTTCTTGTGCTGCCTCCGAGGCTGCCATGGTACTCGGCTTCACATGTAGATCCCGCCACAATGCTATGCTTGCAACTGCACCAGCTTACTGCCCCACCATTCAAAATATACACGTATCCGGTTTGTGACTTAGAGTCATACAGATCTGTGTCGAAGCTAGCATCGACGTAACCCTTTACGACGAGCTCTTCATCACCTCCATAAATGAGAAACATATCCTTAGTCCTTTTCAGGTACTTCAGGATATTCTTGACCGCTGTCCAGTGTTCCATTCCGGGATTACTCTGGTACCTTCCTACCAAACTTACAGCAAGGTTTATATCAGGTCTGTACACAGCATAGCATACATGATAGACCCTATGGCCGAGGCATAGGGGACGACACTCATCTTTTCTCTATCTTCTACCGTGGTCGAGCATTGAGCCGTGCTTAATCTCGTACCTTGCAATACAGGCAAGAACCCCTTCTTTGACTGATCCATATTTAACTTCTTCAATATCTTGTCAAGGTACGTACTCTGTGAAAGACCAATGAGGCGCCTCGATCTATCTCTATAGAGCTTGATTCCTAATATGTAAGCAGCTTCTCCAAGATCCTTCATTTAAAAACACTTGTTCAAGTAGGCCTTTATGCTTTCCAAGAATTCTATATCATTTCCCATCAACAATATGTCATCCACATACAATATGAGAAATGCTACAGAGCTCCCACTCACTTTCTTGTAAATGCAGGCTTCTCCATAAGTCTGCATAAACCCAAACGCTTTGATCATCTCATCAAAATGAATGTTCCAACTCCGAGATGCTTGCACCAGCCCATAGATTGAGCGTTGGAGCTTGCACACCTTGTCAGCATTCTTAGGATCGACAAAACCTTCCGGGTGCATCATATATAATTCTTCCTTAAGGAAACCATTAAGGAATGCCGTTTTGACGTCCATTTGCCATATCTCATAATCATAGAATGCGGCAATTGCTAACATGATTCGGACGGACTTCAGCTTCGCTACGGGTGAGAAAGTCTCATCGTAGTCAACCACTTGAACTTGTCGATAACCTTAAGCGACAAGCCGAGCTTTACAGATGGTTATATTACCATCCGTGTCTGTCTTCTTCTTAAAGATCCATTTATTTTCTATGGCTCGCCGATCATCGGGCAAGCCAGCCAAAGTCCATACGTTTTCATACATGGATCCTATCTCGGATTTCATGGCTTCCAGCCATTTGTCGGAATCCGGGCCCGCCATCGCTCCTTCATAGTTTGAAGGTTCACCATTGTCTAACAACATGATTTCCAGGACAGGGTTGTTGTACCACTCTGGTGCGGAATGTGTCCTTGTGGACCTACGAAGTTCAGTAGCAACTTGATCTAAAGTTTCATGATCATCATCATTAACTTCCTCGCTAGTCGGTGCAGGCACCTTAGGAACATTTTCTTGAGTTACGCCACTTACCGGTTCAAGAGTTAATACTTCATCAAGTTCTACTTTCCTCCCACTTACTTCTTTCGAAAGAAACTCTTTCTCTAGAAAGGATCCATTCTTGGAAACAAAGATCTTGCCTTCAGATCTGAGGTAGAAGGTATACCCAATAGTTTCTTTAGGGTATCCTATGAAGACGCATTTTTCCGACTTGGGTTCGAGCTTTTTAGGTTGAAGTTTCTTGACATAAGCATCGCATCCCCAAACTTTTAGAAACGATAGCATAGGTTTCTTCCCAAACCATAATTCATACGGTGTCGTCTCAACGGATTTCGACGGAGCCCTATTTAAAGTGAATGCGGTAGTCTCTAAAGCATAGCCCCAAAATGACAGCGGTAGATTGGTAAGAGACATCATAGATTGCACCATATCCAATAGAGTGCGATTACGACGTTCGGACACACCATTACGCTGAGGTGCTCCAGGCGGCGTGAGTTGTGAAACTATTCCACATTTCCTTAAGTGTGTGCCAAATTCGTGACTCAAATATTCTCCCCCATGATCTGATCGCAAGAACTTGATTTTTCTGTCACGTTGATTCTCAACCTCACTCTGAAATTCCTTGAACTTTTCAAAGGTCTCAGACTTGTGTTTCATTAAGTAGACATACCCATATCTACTCAAGTCATCAGTGAGGGTGAGAACATAACGATAGCCACCGCGAGCCTCAACACTCATTGGACCGCACACATCAGTATGTATGATTTCCAATAAGTTGGTTGCTCGCTCCATTGTTCCTGAGAACGGAGTCTTGGTAATTTTACCCATGAGGCATGGATCGCACGTGTCAAATGATTCGTAAATCAAGAGACTCCAAAAGTCCATCTGCATGGAGCTTCTTCATGCGTTTGACACCTATGTGACCAAGGCGGCAGTGCCACAAGTATATGGGACTATCATTATCAACCTTACATCTTTTTGTATTCACACTATGAATATGTGTAACATTACGCTCAAGATTCATTAAGAATAAACCATTCACCAATGGAGCATGACCATAAAACATATCTCTCATATAAATAGAACAACAATTATTCTCGGATTTAAATGAGTAGCCATATCGAATTAAACGAGATCCTGATACAATGTTCATGCTCAAAGCTGGTACTAAATAACAATTATTGAGGTTTAAAACTAATCCCGTAGGTAAATGTAGAGGTAGCGTGCCGATGGCGATCACATCGACCTTGGAACCATTCCCGACGCACATCGTCACCTCGTCCTTTGCCAGTCTCCACTTATTCCGCAGCTCCTTCTTTGAGTTACAAATGTGAGCAACCGCACCGGTATCAAATACCCAGAAGCTACTACGAGTACTGGTAAGGTACACATCAATTACATGTATATCACATATACCTTTAGTGTTGCCGACCTTCTTGTCCGCTAAGTATTTGGGGCAGTTTCGCTTCCAGTGACCACTTCCCTTGTAATAAAAACACTCAGTCTCGGGCTTGGGTCCATTCTTTGGCTTCTTCCCGGCAGCTTGCTTGCCGGGCGCGGCAACTCCCTTGCCGTCCTTCTTGAAGTTCTTTTTACCCTTGCCTTTCTTAAACTTAGTGGTTTTATTCACCATCAACACTTGATGTTCCTTTTTGATCTCCACCTCCTCTGATTTCAGCATTGAATATACCTCAGGAATGGCCTTTTCCATCCCCTGCATATTGAAGTTCATCAGAAAGCTCTTGTAGCTCGGTGGAAGCGACTGAAGGATTCTGTCAATGACCGCGTCATCCAGGAGATTAACTCCCAGCCGAGTCAAGCGGTTATGCAACCCAGACATTTTGAGTATGTGCTCACTGACAGAACTATTTTCCTCCATCTTACAACTGAAGAACTTGTCGGAGACTTCATATCTCTCGACCCGGGCATGAGCTTGGAAAACCATTTTCAGCTCTTCGAACATCTCATATGCTCCGTGTTGCTCAAAACGCTTTTGGAGCCACGGTTCTAAGCTATAAAGCATGCCACACTGAACGAGGGAGTAATCATCAACACGTGACTGCCAAACGTTCATAACGTCTTGGTTCTCTGGGATGGGTGTGTCACCTAGCGGTGCTTCTAGGACATAATCTTTCTTGTCAGCTATGAGGATGATCCTTAGGTTCCGGACCCAGTCCGTATAGTTGCTGCCATCATCTTTCAGCTTGGTTTTCTCTAGAAACGCGTTGAAGTTGAGGTCAACATTAGCGTGGGCCATTTGATCTACAAGACACATTGTAAAGATTTTAGACTAAGTTCATGATAATTAAGTTCATCTAATCAAATTATTCAATGAACTCCCACTCAGATAGACATCCCTCTAGTCATCTAAGTGAAACATGATCCGAGTCAACTAGGCAGTGTCCGATCATCACGTGAGACGGACTAGTCAACATCGGTGAACATCTTCATGTTGATCGTATCTTCTATACGACTCATGCTCGACCTTTCGGTCTTCCGTGTTCCGAGGCCATGTCCGTACATGCTAGGCTCGTCAAGTCAACCTAAGTGTATTGCGTGTGTAAATCTGGCTTACACCCATTGTATTCGAACGTTAGAATCTATCACACACGATCATCACGTGGTGCTTCGAAACAACGAACCTTCGCAACAGTGCACAGTTAGGGGGAACACTTTCTTGAAATTATTACGAGGGATCATCTTATTTAAGCTACCATCGTTCTAAGCAAATAAGATGTAAAATATGATAAACATCACATGCAATCAAATAGTGACATGATATGGCCAATATCATTTGCTCCTTTTTGATCTCCATCTTCGGGGCTCCATGATCATCGTTGTCACCTGCATGACACCATGATCTCCATCATCGTGTCTTCTTGAAGTTGTCTTGTCATCTATTACTTCTACTACTATGGCTAATGCTTTAGCAATAAAGTAAAGTAATTACATGACGTTTATGTTGACACACAGGTCATAAATAAATAAAGACAACTCCTATGGCTCCTACCGGTTGTCATACTCATCGACATGCAAGTCGTGATTCCTATTACAAGAACATGATCAATCTCATACATCACATATATCATTCATCACATCCTTTTGGCCATATCACATCACACGGCACATGCTGCAAAAACAAGTTAGACGTCCTCTAATTGTTGTTGCAAATTTTTTACGTGGCTGCTATAGGTTTCTAGCAAGAATGTTTCTTACCTACGCCAAAACTACAACGTGATATGCCAATTTCTATTTACCCTTCATAAGGACCCTTTTCATCGAATCCGATCCGACTAAAGTGGGAGAGACAGACACCCGCCAGCCACCTGATGCAACTAGTGCATGTCAATCGGTGGAACCAGTCTCACCTAAGCGTACATGTAAGGTCGGTCCGGGCCGCTTCATCCCACAATGCCGCTGAATCAATATAAGACTAGTAACAGCAAGTAAATTGACAATATCGACGCCCACAACTGCTTTGTGTTCTACTCGTGCATAGAAACTACGCATAAACCTGGCTCTGATATCACTATTGGGGAACGTAGCAGAATTTTAAAATTTTCTACGCATCACCAACATCAATCTATGGAGTCATCTAGCAACGAGGGAGAAGGGAGTGCATCTACATGCCCTTGTAGATCATGAGCGGAAGCGTTCAAGAGAACGGGGTTGATGGAGCTGTACTCGTCGTGATCCAAATCACCGATGACCTAGCGCTGAACGGACGACACCTCCGCGTTCAACACACGTACGGTTGGGAAGACGTCTCCTCCAACTTGATCTGGCAAGGGGGAAGGAGAGGTTGATGGAGATCCAGTAGCACGACGGCGTGGTGGTGGAAGCAACGGTGATCTCAGTAGGGCTTCGTCAAGCTCATGGAGAGGGAGAGGTGTCACGGGAGGGAGAGGGAGGCGCCAGGGGCTAGGGTGCGGCTGCCCTCCCTCCCCCCCACTATATATTGGACCCCTTGGGGGACGCCGGCCCTAGGAGATGCAATCTCCAAGGTGGGCGGCGGCCAAGGGGGGTGGAGTGCCCCCAAAGCCAAGTGGGGCGCCCCCCACCCCTAGGGTTTCCAACCCTAGGCGCAGGGGGAGGCCCATGGGGGGTGCACCAGCCCACTAGGGGCTCGTTCCCCTCCCACTTCAGCCCATGGGGCCCTCTGGGATAGGTGGCCCCACCCAGTGGACCCGCGGGACCCTTCCGGTGGTCCCGGTACAATACCGATTACACCCGAAACTTTCCCGATGACCGAAACTTGACTTCCTATATATAAATCTTCACCTCCGGACCATTCCAGAACTCTTCGTGACGTCCGGGATCTCATGCGGGACTCCGAACAACTTTCGTGTTACCGTATACTAATATCTCAACAACCCTAGCGTCACCGAACCTTAAGTGTGTAGACCCTACAGGTTCGGGAGAGACGCAGACATGACCGAGACGACTCTCCGGTCAATAACCAACAGCGGGATCTGGATACCCATGTTGGCTCCCACATGCTCCTCGATGATCTCATCAGATGAACCACGATGTCGAGGAGTCAATCAATCCCGTATACAATTTTCTTTGTCAATCGGTACGTTACTTGCCCGAGACTCGATCGTCGGTATCCCAATACCTGGTTCAATCTCGTTACCGGCAAGTCACTTTACTCGTACCGTAATGCATGATCCCGTGATCAACCACTTGGTCACATTGAGCTCATTATGATGATTCATTACCGAGTGGGCCCAGAGATACCTCTCTGTCATACGGAGTGACAAATCCCAGTCTCGATTCGTGCCAACCCAACAGACACTTTCGGAGATACCCGTAGTGCACCTTTATAGTCACCCAGTTACGTTGTGACGTTTGGTACACCCAAAGCACTCCTACGGTATCCGGGAGTTGCACAATCTCATGGTCTAAGGAAATAATACTTGACATTTGGAAAAGCTCTAGCAAACGAACTACATGATCTTTAAGCTATGCTTAGGATTGGGTCTTGTCCACCACATCATTCTCCTAATGATGTCATCCCGTTATCAATGACATCCAATGTCCATAGTCATGAAACCATGACTATCTTTTGATCAACGAGCTAGTCAACTATAGGCTCACTAGGGATGTGTTGTGGTCTATGTATTCACACATGTATTACGATTTCCGGATAAGACAATTATAGCATGAACAATAGACAATTATCATGAACAAAGAAATATAATAATAACCATTTTATTATTGCCTCTAGGGTATATTTCCAACATGACCTTATAAAAGGTACCAGACCGAGTCTTTGCACCGTGCGCTCCCATTCTCTTTCTTCTTCCTCAGACCTCTCCGCCACGCACGCTTCCGCTCTCTGCGTCGAAACCTCGCTCGAACTCGATCCGCCGCCATGGGAAAAGAGAAGACGGTGGCGCTGGAGCATGTGAAGAAGGCGACCGCGAAGGCGAAGGGCAAGAGGACCAGTCGGGGCAGATCCTCGTCAAGATCCGGCCTGCCGCCAGGCTGGATCCAGGGCGATTTGATCCGCTCAACGATTGGCCAGGACGACCTCGACGACCTGGTGGAGGGGGGACTGATCCCCCACAAATTGGCGCGGCTCCCGGGGAACGAGACCGAGCCGCAGCCGCGGGAGGGTGAGTGCGTTCTCCTCGCCACCCACGTCGATCGCGGGTTTTCTCTGCCTCCCCATCCTTTATTTCGTGGCTTTCTGAACTTCTTTGGGCCTCAACTTCACCACTTCACTCCAAACACCATAGTTTATCTGGCTGCCTTTGTGTCGTTGTGTGAAAATTTCTTGGGCTGTCGACCGCACTGGGGTCTCTTCAAACACATCTTCACCTGCCGCTCCCAGTCGGTCAAAAAGGCCAATCCGAGTGATGAGAGGATGCACGTGATCCAGATGTGTGGGGGTCTGGGGATCCAGATGAGGAACAAGAGCACCTCCAGCGATGATCCTTCCCGACTTGGTCCGGGGCTGGCAGTCGACTTGGTTTTACTGTAAGGACAAGCCCACTCCGGGCCAGTCGACTGGACTTCCTTCCTTTTCCCTAACTCGAGTGGAGAAGCCCTCCCCCCTGAGGTTGGTCCCAGAAGAGAAGGCGCAGGTCAAGGTGTTGGTCGAGCGGGTCGTCCAACTTGTCAGCGACGGGGTGACTGGGATGGACCTGCTGGAGGTCTTTCTCAGTCGACGCATCCAACTGTTTCAGGCCCATGACCATCCGATGTGGATGTACTCGAGGCTTGAGGACTCCACTCGGATCCACCCGGAGGACGTCAGCGAAGACACCTTGGAGAAGTGGCTGAAGGGAATCACCAGCAACAAAGACAATCCCCGGGGGTCTAGGAGGGTGATTCCATTCGACCACTCGCGCCGGCCGGAACAGGTATGACTCTGCTTTGTTGAGTATCTTCTTGATTCTTTGTGCGATACCTTGTTGATGGTCGACTGAATTTTTTTGATCGCCGTCCTTTCAGGCCCTCATTGACATGTACTCGATGCCCAATGGAGTGCAGGGGCAAGACGTCGAGGAAGGGGCGAGGGGGGGGGCGAGATTAGCGAGTGGCACTCGGATGCCGAGGAGGACAAGGAGAGCGATGACTCGACTGATGACGAAGAGGTCGACTCGCCTCGTCGCAGAGAGAGAAGGTCCAAGCACGCTCACGAGCCGGTGAGCACCCTGGACCTGGCGACCGTGCCGACTGGGCAGTCTTTGAAGCACCCCCGGACGTCTTCCCCAGTGCCGATTGAGAAGGCTCCGAAGCAGCCCAAGGTTGTGCCGCCTCCAGCGCCAAAATCACCGAAAGCCACCTCCTCCAAACCGCCAAAGGCTTTGCCCAGGATCAAAGTGACCATCCCTACCATCTCCGGGTAATCATCTGACTTGTTCTTTTCATCGACTCGAGCAGCAGAACGTAACCGACTGAGTGTGGACCTTTGCAGTGCTGCTACATCAGGAACCTATTCTTACCAGTACCGAGACGAGGAGATGGAAGATGCGGTAACCTCCAACCTAGGTAAAAACTCTTATGATCTTGCTCTTGACTACGAATTCTAGCGGTTCACTTTGGGGTTGACTGATCTTCTCCGCAGCTCCACCCAACGTCATCGATCTCCCAGATGACGATGAAGATGTGGCTCCTAGGCCCAGGAATAATAAAAAGGCGGCGGCTGGTAAGGCGTCTCAGCAGGGACCAGCAACAACACCAACCATCCATCAATCTGAAGACGCGGGCGGGGCCTCTGTAACCTTCACTGTACCCTTGTCGAGTGAGCGCCCCACACCGTCGACTATACCGGTGATTCCTTCAGTCGTCCCATCTCACGCCTCGGAGGTCCAAGCTGCTGCACTTGGGTCGTCTGCCCTCTTCTTCACCAGCTACCCTGTCCCGGAAAACCAGTCGGATGCGGCTGTGGAAGCCATCCGTCAGGCTAACGTGATGATGGAGCGGATGAAGATGGTGCACAAGAATAGCCAGGCCACTTACGACGCCAGCGCTGCTCTCCAGGCCAATGTCCAGGTAAGTAAACTTTCAACTGACCTTGTTCTATTAGGATATGCTACCCGAAAAAATTTCTTCTATACAATCTCCTGTTGTTTGCGTCGAATATGTGCACCCACTGGGTGTTTTGTCGTCTTTGGTAGTTGCGTTCTTCCACTCGGTCTGGGCGAGTAGGATCTGAACCGGTGGGGGCACGCTAAGTGCACCCACTGGGTGTAGTCCCCGAGACCGCAGTCGACCGCTGGCAGTCGACTGGGGTCTGAGTTCTTCCTTCCTTTCTTTTCTTCCACTCGACCCGGGCGGACCGGTCGAATGAGATCTGAACCGGTGGGGGCACGCTAAGTGCACCCACTGGGTGTAGTCCCCGAGACCGCAGTCGACTGCTGGCAGTCGACTGGGGTCTGAACAGTTTTTTTGACTTGACCCGGACGGACCGGTCGAGTTGGGTCTTAATCAGCGGGGGGCACGCCAAGTGCACCCGCTGGGTGTAGCCCCCGAGACCGCAGTCGACTGTGTGTGCAGTCGGCTGGGGTCTAAGCGAACTTCTTTAAGTTTTATCCACTTCGAAGTAAACAACCTTTGATCTTGTCGGTTGACACGTCTTTTGCCTTCTGCAGAAGTCTTGTACTCTCATTTCCAAGTTTGCTGAACTTGAGGAGAAGCAAAGGCAACTCAACCTAGACTTGGATTTGGCCCAGCAGAATCTGAAGAAAGCTCAAGACGAAACTGCTGGTATGGAAGGTAACTGCCTGTCGACTGTCTCTTTAAAACATTTCTTCGAGCTCTTGTCTGTTCCAATTGCTTCTTTTGTAGAGAAAATGAAGTTGGCTCTAGAGAAGAAGGACTCGGACCTCGCCGCTGCACAGAAGGAAGCCCAAGATAGAACTGCCCTTGCAGACCAGAAGCTGGCTTTAGTCGAAACATTGGAAGGGGAAGTGACCAAGCTGACGTCCTGTCTCAACGATTCTAACCGAGAGGTGAGTCGTCTGCGGTCCACAAGAGGAATGACACGGAGGCTTATCTGAGAACTCTTGCCAAGAAGCTTTATCTTATGCTGGAAGGTATTTCTTTTAAACCGACTGTGTTGATGCTTGCGAACGGATCCTGTCCGGTTGACTCACTAATTTTTGGCTACAGAATTCTTCCAAGACTTTGACGAGGAAACTAGAAAGATCGAGACGTGTCTGGACCCTATTGCTTCTCCAGTTTGCGAAGAAACTGCAATGAACGTGCCCGACTAGAGTCTCGTGTCACCAGCGTCACAAGCTACCTCGCGCGCCCGAAGGAGGCAGTCTCACGAGTCGACCCATTGCTCTGGCCAAGGGCGACGCTTCAAAATGACCTGGAATCCCTGATGGCTCGACTCAACTAGATCCCTGACCGAGTGCAAGAATGGAAGAAGTCCTCCGCCTGGTGTGGTGCTGACGTGGCGCTGTCCTTGGTGCGAGTCCACTGCAAGGAAGCTCGTGAAGACAAGCTGGCGGCGATCATGGTCGCTAACACCAAAAGGCATGACTTCTAGTCCTTCATGGAGAATTTCATTGCTGCTGCCACTCGGATCGTGGATGGGATCGACCTGGACGAATTCGTCGAGCCTGCCAGCCCTCTTCCTGCCAAGTGAACAAACTTCTGAGACTTGAATCTGCTTTAAATTTGCCTCAGAATGCCGAGTGGTTTCTATAACCGTTAAAATCCTTCGGGCTTGGTGCTCGAATACTTTTGATTTGCTGCTTGGAACTTTAGGATTTATCTGAATTTGGTTTATTTCCAAATATGCTTGTGTTTTGCCTTCAAGTGGACTTTGTTCTTTGCTCGGAATAATCTTTGCGCTGGAGATTCAGCTCTGAGGTGGTGACTCTGGTCGACCTTCGCTTTGTCGTCCTTGCAGATAGCGATGGAGCGCACGTTGTACTTGTGGCGTAGCTCCGAAGGAGAAGGTTGCAGTCGACCTGCACCTCGTCATCCTTGCGGATGGGGATGTGTTTCGAACTTAGGTGAGTACTAGACTATAGCTAAGCCCCCGAGTTGGAGGGTTGCTCTCCACTCGGTAGGATTTTGTAAACTTAGGCGAGTACTGGACTGTAGCTAAGCCCTTGAGTGGGAGGTTTGCTCACCACTCGGCAGGATTTTTTAAACTTAGCCGAGTACTGGACTGCAGCTAAGCCCCCGAGTGGGAGGGTTGCTCACCACTCAGTAGGATTTTATAAACTTAGGCGAGTACTAGACTGCAGCTAAGCCCCCGAGTGGGAGGATTGCTCGCCACTCGGTAGGATTTTTTAAACTTAGGCGAGTACTGGACTGTAGCTAAGCCCCCAGTGTGAGGGTTGCTCACCACTCCGTAGGATTTTATAAACTTAGGCGAGTACTAGACTGCAGCTAAGCCCCCGAGTGGGAGGATTGCTCGCCACTCGGTAGGATTTTACAAACTTAGGCGAGTACTGGACTGCAGCTAAGCCTCCGAGAGGGAGAACTTAGGCGAGTGCCAGACTGCAGCTAAGCCCCCGAGTGGGAGGATCGCTCACCACTCGGTAGGATTTTATAAGCTTAGGCGAGTACTGTACTGCATCTAAGCCTCCGAGTGGGAGGATTGCTCGCCACTCGGTAGGATTTTACAAACTTAGGCGAGTACTGGACTGCAACTAAGCCTCCGAGTGGGAGAACTTAGGCAAGTACCGGACTGCAGCTAAGCTCCCGAGTGGGAGGATCGCTCACCACTCGGAAGGATTTTACAAACTTAGGCGAGTGCTGGACTTCAGCTAAGCCTCTGAGTGGGAGAACTTAGGAGACTACCGGACTGCAGCTAAGCCCCCGAGTGGGAGGATTGATACGTCTCCAACGTATCTATAATTATTGATTGCTCCATGCTATATTATCTACTGTTTTGGACTATATTGGGCTTTATTTTCCACTTTTATATTATTTTTGGGACTAACCTATTAATCGGAGGCCCAGCCCAGAATTGCTGTTTTTTTTGCATATTTTAGTGTTTCGAAGAAACAAAATATCAAACGGAGTCCAAACGGAATAAAACCATCGGGAACATGATTTTCTCACCAAACGTGATCCAGGAGACTTGGACCCTACGCCAAGGCATCGGAGAGGCGGTCACGAGGGTGGGGGGCGCCCCCCTTACGGCGCGCCCGCTGCCTCGTGGGCCCCTCGGTACTCCTCCGACGTACTTCTTCCTCCTATATATACCTATGTACCCCCAAACGATCAGAAGAGGAGCCAAAAACCTAATTCCACCGCCGCAACTTTCTGTATCCATGAGATCCCATCTTGGGGCTGTTCCGGAGCTCCGCCGGAGAGGGCCGTCATCATGGAGGGCTTCCACATCATCATAGCCTCTCCGATGAAGTGTGAGTAGTTTACATCAGACCTTTGGGTCCATAGTTAGTAGCTAGATGGCTTCTTCTCGCTTTTTGGATCTCAATACAAAGTTCTCCCCCTCTCTTGTGGAGATCTATTCGATGTAATCTTCTTTTTGCAGTGTGTTTGTTGAGACTGATGAATTGTGGGTTTATGATCAAGTCTATCTATGAATAATATTTGAATCTTCTCTGAATTCTTTTCTGTATGATTGGTTATCTTTGCAAGTCTCTTCGAATTATCCATTTGGTTTGGCCAACTAGATTGGTAGTTCTTGCCATTAGCTTTGGGTTCGATCTTGCGGTGTCCTTTCGCAGTGACAGAAGGGGCAGCAGGGCACGTATTGTATTGTTGCCATCGAGGATAACAAGATGGGGTTTATTTCATATTGCATGAATTTATCTCTCTACATCATGTCATCTTGCTTAAGGCGTTCTCTGTTTTTAACTTAATACTCTAGATGCATGCTGGACAGCGGTCGATGAGTGGAGTAATAGTAGTAGATGCAAAATCGTTTCGGTCTACTTGTCACAGACGTGATGCCTATATACATGATCATGCCTAGATATTCTCATAACTATGCTCAATTCTGTCAATTGTTCAACAGTAATTTGTTCACCCACCGTAGAATACTTATGCTCTTGAGAGAAGCCACTGAAGGAAATATGCCCTAGAGGCAATAATAAAGTTATTATTTATTTCCTTATATCATGATAAATGTTTATTATTCATGCTAGAATTGTATTAACCGGAAACATAATACATGTGTGAATACATAGACAAACAAAGTGTCACTAGTATGCCTCTACTTGACTAGCTCGTTGATCAAAGATGGTTATGTTTCCTAACCATAGACATGAGTTGTCATTAGATTAATGGGATCACATCATTAGGAGAATGATGTGATTGACTTGACCCATTCCGTTAGCATAGCACTTGATCGTTTAGTTTGTTGCTATTGCTTTCTTCATGACTTATACATGTTCCTATGACTATGAGATTATGCAACTCCCGTTTACCAGAGGAACACTTTGTGTGCTACCAAACGTCACAACATAACTGGGTGATTATAAAGGTGCTCTATAGGTGTCTCCAAATGTACTTGTTGGGTTGGCGTATTTCGAGATTAGGATTTGTCACTCCGATTGTCGGAGAGGTATCTCAGGGCCCTCTCAGAAATGCACATCACTCAAGCCTCGCAAGCATGGCAACTAATAAGTTAATTGCGGGATGATGTATTACGGAATGAGTAAAGAGACTTGCTGGTAACGAGATTGAACTAGGTATTGAGATACCCACGATCGAATCTCGGGCAAGTAACATACCGACGACAAAGGGAACAACGTATGTTGTTATGCGGTCTGACCGATAAAGATCTTTGTAGAATATGTAGGAGCCAATATGAGCATCCAGGTTCCGCTATTGGTTATTGACCGGAGACGTGTCTCGGTCATGTCTACATAGTTCTCGAACCTGTAGGGCCCGCACGCTTAAAGTTCGGTGACGATCGTAATTAGGGTTTTTGTGTTTTGATGTACCGAAGGTTGTTCGGAGTCCCGGATGTGATCATGGACATGACGAGGAGTCTCGAAATGGTCGAGACATAAAGATTGATATATTGGAAGCCTATATTTGGATAACGGAAACGTTCCGGGTGAAATCGTGATTTTACCGGAGTACCGGGGGGTTACCGGAACCCCCCCGGGGGTTAATGGGCCTACATGGGCCCTAAGGGAGAAGAGGAGGGCCGGCCAGGGTAGGTGGCGCCCCTCCCCCCTAGTCCAAATAGGACAAGGAGGGGGGGCGGCGCCCCCCTTTCCTTTTTCCAACAAGGCAAGAGGGGGGAGTCCTACTCCTGGTGGGAGTAGGACTCCTCCAGGCGCACCCCTAGGGCCGGCCGCACCTCCCCCTCTCCCTTCTTTATATACGGGGGCAAGGGGGCACCCCATGACACACAAGTTGATCTTCGTGATCGTTCCTTAGCCATGTGCGGTGTCCCCATCCACCATATTCCACCTCGGTCATATCATAGCGGTGCTTAGGCGAAGCCCTGTGTCGGTAGAACATCATCACCATCATCACGCCGTCGTGCTGATGAAACTCTCCCTCAACACTCGGCTGGATCAGAGCTCGAGGGACGTCACCGAGTTGAACGTGTGCAGAACTCGGAGGTGCCGTACGTTCGGTACTTGGATCGGTCGGATCGGGAAGACGTACGACTACTTCCTGTACGTTGTGTCAACGCTTCCGTTGCCGGTCTACGAGGGTACGTAGACAACACTCTCCCCTCTCGTTGCTATGCATCACCATGATCTTGCGTGTGCGTAGGAATTTTTTGAAATTATTACGTTCCCCAATAGTGGTATCAGAGCCAGGTTTTATGCGTTGATGTAATAACACAAGTGAGTTGTGGGCGATATAAGTCATACTGCTTACCAGCATGTCACACTTTGGTTCGGCGGTATTGTTGGATGAAGCGGCCCGGACTGACAATACGCGTAAGCTTACGCGAGAATGGTTCTACCGATGTGCTTTGCACACAGGTGGCTGGCGGGTGTCAGTTTCTCCAACTTTAGTTGAACCGAGTGTGGCTACGCCCGGTCCTTGCGAAGGTTAAAACAGCACCAACTTGACAAACTATCGTTGTGTTTTTGATGTGTAGGTAAGAACGGTTCTTGCTCAACCCGTAGCAGCCACGTAAAACTTGCAACAACAAAGTAGAGGACGTCTAACCTGTTTTTGCAGGGCATGTTGTGATGTGATATGGTCAAGACGTGATGAGATATAAGTTGTTGTATGAGATGATCATGTTTTGTTGAAGTTATCGCCAACTGGCAAAAGCCTTATGGTTATCTCTCTATTGCATAAGATGCAAGCGCCAAATAATTCCTTTACTTTATCGCTATGCGATAGCAATAGTTGCAAGAGCAATTGTTGGCGAGAAAACCATGTGACGACACATTGATATAGATCAAGATGATGGAGATCATGGTGTCATGCCGGTGACGATGGAGATCATGACGATGCTTTGGAGATGGAGATCAAAGGCACAAGATGATGATGGCCATATCATGTCACATATTGTGATTGCATGTGATGTTTATCTTTTATACATCTTATTTTTCTTAGTTCGATGGTAGCTTTATAAGATGATCTCTCACTAATTATCAAGGTACAAGTGTTCTCCCTGAGTATGCACGTTGCGAAAGTTCTTCGTGCTGAGACACCACGTGATGATCGGGTGTGATAGGCTCTACGTTCAAATAAAACGGGTGCAAAACAGTTGCACACGCGGAATACTCAGGTTAAACTTGACGAGCCTAGCATATAACAGATATGGCCTCGGAACATGGAGACCGAAAGGTCGAGCATGAATCATATAGTAGATATGATAACCATAGTGATGTTCACCATTGAAACTACTCCATCTCACGTGATGATCGGACATGGCTTAGTTGATATGGATCACGTGATCACTTAGAAGATTAGAGGGATGTCTGTCTAAGTGGGAGTTCTTAAGTAATATGATTAGTTGAACTTTAATTTATCATGAACTTAGTCCTGGTAGTATTAGCATATCTATGTTGTAGATCAATATCTCGCATTTAGCTCCCCTGTTTTATTTTTGATATGTTCCTAGAGAAAATTAAGTTGAAAGATGTTAGTAGCAATGATGCGGATTGGATCCGTGATCTGAGGATTATCCTCATTGCTGCACAGAAGAATTATGTCCTTAATGCACCGCTAGGTGACAGACCTATTGCAGGAGAAGATACAGACATTATGAATGATTGGCTAGCTCAATATGATGACTACTTGATAGTTTAGTGGACCATGCTTAAACGGCTTAGAATAGGGACTTCAAAGATGTTTTGAACGTCATGGACCATATGAGATGTTCCAGGAGTTGAAGTTAATATTTCAAGTAAATACCCAAGTTGAGAGATATGAAGTCTCCAACAAGTTCTATAGCTAAAAGATGGAGGAGAATAGCTCAATCAGTGAGCATGTGCTCAGATTGTCTGGGTACTACAATCGCTTGAATCAAGTGGGAGTTAATCTTCCAGATAAGATAGTGATTGACAGAATTCTCTAGTCACCATCACCAAGTTAGTAGAACTTCGTGATGAACTATGATATGCAACGGATAACGGAAACGATTCCCAAGCTCTTCGTAATGCTGAAATCAACGAAGGTAGAAGTCAAGAAAAATATCAAGTGTTGATGGTAGACAAGACCACTAGTTTCAAGAAAAGGGCAAATGGAAGAAGGGGAACTTCAAGAAGAACGGCAAGCAAGTTGCTGCTCTAGTGAAGAAGCCCAAGTCTGGTCCTAAGCCTGAGACTAAGTGCTTCTACTGCAAAGGGACTGGTCACTGGAAGCGGAACTGCCCCAAGTATTTGGCGGATAAGAAGGATGGGAATGTGAACAAAGGTATATTTGATATACAGATTATTGATGTGTATATTACTAGTGTTCATAACAACCCCTCGGTATTTGATACTGGTTTAGTTGCTAAGAGTAGTAACTCGAAACGGGAGTTGCAGAACGAACATAAACTAGTTAAGGGTGAAGTGATGATGTGTGTTGGAAATAGTTCCAAGATTGATATGATCATCATCGCACACTCCCTATACTTTCGGGATTAGTGTTGAACCTAAATAAGTGTTATTTGGTGTTTGCATTGAGCATGAATATGATTTGATCATGTTTATTGCAGTACGATTATTCATTTAAGTAAGAGAATAAATTGTTGTTCTGTTTATATGAATAAAACCTTATATGGTTACACACCCGATGAAAATGGTTCGTTGGATCTCGATCGTAGTGATACACATATTCATAATATTGAAACCAAAAGATGCAAAGTTAATAATGATAGTGGAACTTATTTGTGGCACTGCCGTTTAGGTCACATTGGTATAAAGCGCATGAAGAAACTCCATGCTGATGGACTTTTGGAATCACTTGATTATGAATCAGTTGATGCTTGCGAACCATGCCTCATGGGCAAGATGACTAAGACTACATTCTCTGGAACAATGCAGCAAGCAACAGATTTGTTGGAAATCATGCATACTGATGTATGTGGTCCGATGAATATTGAAGCTCGCGGCAGGTATCATTATTTTCTGATCTTCACAGATGATTTGAGCAGATATGAGTATATCTACTTGATGAAACACAAGTCTGAAACATTTGAAAAGTTCAAGGAATTTCAGAGTGAAGTGGAGAATCATCGTAACAAAATAAAAGTTTCTACGATATGATCGCAGAAGTAAAATATTTGAGTTACGAGTTTGGCCTTCAGTTAAAACAATGTGAAATAGTTTCACTACTGACGCCACCTGGAACACCATAGTGTAATGGTGTGTCCGAACGTCGTAACCATGCTTTATTAGATATGGTGCGATCTATGATGTCTCTTACTGATTTACCGCTATCGTTTTGGGTTATGCATTAGAGACAACTACATTCATGTTAAATAGGGCACCATCTAAATCCGTTGAGACGACATCGTATGAACTATGGTTTGGCAAGAAACCTAAGCTGTCGTTTCTTAAAGTTTGAGGTTGCAATGCTTATGTGAAAAAGTTTCAACCTGATAAGCTCAAACCCAAATCGGAGAAGTGCTTCTTCATAGGATACCCAAAAGAAAATGTTGGGTACACCTTCTGTCACAGATCCGAAGGCAAGATATTCGTTGGTGAGAATGGATCCTTCCTAGAGAACACTAGTAGAAAATAGGGCTATGGTCCAGGCCGCATCAGCCCATTAGTCCCGGTTCAGTCTAGAACCGGGACCAATGTGGGCATTGGTCCTGGTTCGTGAGCCCAGGGGGCCGGCCGGGCCACGTGGGCCATTGGTCCCGGTTCATCTGGACCTTTTGGTCCCGGTTGGTGGGATGAACCGGGACCAATGGGCCTCGCTCCTGGCCCGCCACCATTGGTCCCGGTTGGTGGCTTGAACCGGGACCAAAGGCTCCCCTTTAGTCCCGGTTCATGCCACCAACCGGGACCAATGAGGTGCCTATATATACCCCTCGCTCGCGAGCAGAGCACCCCAGTGCTCTGTTTTTCTCTGGCCGAGGGGGAGAGGGCTTTGTGGTGCTCTAGCTCACCTCCTATGCACATGAGGTGTTCGATGGAATGCCCGAGCCACACTACTTAAGCTTTATCCTCTCGAAGCTCGACCTCCAAGCTCCATTTTCCTCGAGATTTGTCTATATTTAGCGGTCCGTCACGCCCCGTCCCCGTCTTCACCGCCGTCGATCACCCGCGCCGATCTCATCACCGACACCACCGTGGTGAGCCTCTTGTTCTTATCTTCTTTCTGAAAGGAAAAATATTCTTACTTGTATGTTTAGATAGATACTTGTATCATTTTCTTACATTTTTATTGCATCTTATATAGTGCGATGGTTTTGGTATCTGCCCCCGTCGGCCCTCGTCCTGTCTATGATTCGGATTTGGTATGTATATTATCTTTATAACTATTGGTTCATTTATTGTTTATGAAAATTATGCCGACCAACGTGACATAGATTTTATTTATCTAGGATGTATGTGAATCGGAAATGCCAACCGACCTTGTCGAGAGGTTAAATTTTGTTGAAGAAGAAAACAATTTGTTGAAGGAAAAAATAAAAAAATTGAGGAGGAGAAGATGATATTGGAGTTGCATGTTGCGGATGTCGTCGATGATCACAAGATCAAGATGGATGCAATGCGCTTGAAGATTAGAAAGATTAGAAAATATGCCATTCATACCGAGGCTTGGTATCATTATGTTGTTGGATCAATTGTTATCTTGGTTGCGATTATGATCGCATTTGTTTTCGCATTGAAATGTTTTACATAGTTTCAATGTATGGTTTAATTAATTAGATGCTCTGGAGAGCTATATGTTATTAGATGAGAACTACGTATGCACTTTGGTTTTAATGTGATGATGAACTTCTATTAATTTGGACACTTAATTATATATAATGCACTTAGATGAACCGGCAATGGATGTACGGTGACAGACACACCCGCGAGTACATTAAGGGCGTGCATGAGTTTCTTGATGCGGCTGAGGCAAACAAGAAGAATGGTTTTATGTGTTGTCCATGCACTGAATGTGGGAATACGAGGTCTTACTCTAACCAGAAAATCCTTCACTCCCACCTGCTTTACAAGGGTTTCATGCCACACTATAATGTTTGGACGAGGCACGGAGAAATAGGGGTTATGATGGAAGACGGCGAAGAAGAAGAGTACGATGACAACTATGTGCCCCCTGAATACGGTGATGCTGCAACGGGGGGAGCTGGTGAAGATCAAGAGGAACCAGACGATGTGCCCAATGATGCTGCCACGGGTGAAGCTGCTGAAGATCAAGAGGAACCAGACGATGTGCCCGATGATGATGATCTCCGCCGGGTCATTGTCGATGCAAGGACGCAATGCATTAGTCAAAAGGAGAAGCTGAAGTTCGATCGCATGTTAGAGGATCACAAAAAAGGGTTATACCCCAATTGCGAAGATGGCAACAAAAAGCTCGGTACCGTACTGGAATTGCTGAAGTGGAAGGCAGAGAATGCTGTGGCTGACAAAGGATTTGAGAAGCTACTGAAAATATTGAAGAAGAAGCTTCCAAAGGATAACGAATTTCCCGACAGTACATACGCAGCAAAGAAGGTCGTATGTCCTCTAGGATTGGAGGTGGAGAAGATACATGCATGCCCTAATGACTGCATCCTCTACAGCGGTGCATACAAGGATCTAAACGCATGCCCGGTATGCGGTGCGTTGCGGTATAAGATCAGACGAGATGACCCTGGTGATGTTGACGGCGAGCCCCTCAAGAAGAGGGTTCCTGCGAAGGTGATGTGGTATGCTCCTATAATACCACGGTTGAAACGTCTGTTCAGAAACGAAGAGCATGCCAAGTTGATGCGATGGCACAGTGAGAACCGAAAGAAAGATGGGAAGTTGAGAGCACCCGCTGACGGGTCGCAGTGGAGAAAAATCGAGAGAAATTACTGGGATGAGTTTGCAAAGGACCCAAGGAATGTATGGTTTGCTTTAAGCGCGGATGGCATTAATCCTTTCGGGGAGCAGAGCAGCAATCACAGCACCTGGCCCGTGACTCTATGTATGTATAACCTTCCTCCTTGGATGTGCATGAAGCGGAAGTTCATTATGATTCCAGTTCTCATCCAAGGCCCTAAGCAACCCGGCAACGAAATTGATGTGTACCTAAGGCCATTAGTTGAAGAACTTTTACAGCTGTGGAATGGAAACGGTGTACGTACGTGGGATGAGCACAGACAGGAGGAATTTAACCTTAAGGCGTTGCTGTTCGTGACCATCAACGATTGGCCCGCTCTCAGTAACCTTTCAGGACAGACAAACAAAGGATACCACGCATGCACGCACTGTTTAGATGACACTGAAAGTATATACCTAGACAAATGTAGGAAGAATGTGTACCTGGGCCATCGTCGATTTCTTCCGACCAACCATCAATGTCGAAAGAAAGGCAAGCATTTCAAAGGTGAGGTAGATCACCGGAAGAAGCCCGCCATGCGCACCGGTGATCACGTGCTTGCTATGGCCAATGATTTACACTACGTAATCTTTGGAAAGGGTCCCGGTGGACTAGCTGTTCCGAATGACGCTGAGGGTCATGCACCCATGTGGAAGAAGAAATCTATATTTTGGGACCTACCCTACTGGAAAGACCTAGAGGTCCGCTCCTCAATCGACGTGATGCACGTGACGAAGAACCTTTGCGTGAACCTGCTAGGCTTCTTGGGCGTGTATGGGAAGACCAAAGATACACCTGAGGCACGGGAGGACCTGCAACGTTTGCACGAAAAAGACGACATGACTCCGAAGCAGTATAAAGGTCCTGCCAGCTACGCTCTTACAAAAGAAGAGAAAGAAATCTTCTTTGAATGCCTGCTCAGTATGAAGGTCACGACTGGCTTCTCGTCGAATATAAAGGGAATAATAAATATGCCAGAGAAAAAGTTTCAGAACCTAAAGTCTCATGACTGCCACGTGATTATGACGCAACTGCTTCCGGTTGCATTGAGGGGGCTTCTACCGGAAAACGTCCGATTAGCCATTGCGAAGCTATGTGCATTCCTCAATGCAATCTCTCAGAAGGTGATCGATCCAGAAATCGTACCAAGGCTAAGGAGTGATGTGGCGCAATGTCTTGTCAGTTTCGAGCTGGTGTTCCCACCATCCTTCTTCAATATCATGACGCACGTCCTAGTTCATCTAGTCGACGAGATTGTCATCCTGGGGCCAGTATTTCTACACAATATGTTCCCCTTTGAGAGGTTCATGAGAGTCCTAAAGAAATATGTCCATAACCGCGCTAGGCCAGAAGGAAGCATCTCCATGGGCCATCAAACTGAGGATGTTATCGGGTTTTGTGTTGACTTCATTCCTGCCCTTAACAAGATAGGTCTCCCGAAATCGCGGTATGAGGGGAGACTGACTGGAAAAGGCACTCTTGGAAGAGACTCAATAATATGCAGGGACGGATATTCTTGGTCTCAAGCACACAACACAGTTCTACAGAACTCTACCTTGGTGACCCCGTATGTCGATGAACACAAGAACAGTCTGCGCTCCAAACACCCGGAGCAATGCGATGACTGGATTACATGTGAACACATCAGGACTTTCAGCAGTTGGTTGGAAACACGTCTCAAAGGTGACAACACTATTTGTGATGAGTTGTACTTGTTGTCCAAGGGACCATCTTTGACTGTATTTACTTACAAAGGATACGAGATAAATGGGAATACATTTTACACGATCGCCCAAGATCAAAAGAGCACCAACCAAAACAGCGGTGTCCGCTTTAATGCAGCAACCGAGAGCGGAAAGGACACATATTATGGTTACATAGTGGACATATGGGAACTTGACTACGGATCTGATTTTAAGGTCCCTTTGTTTAAGTGCAAATGGGTCAATCTGTTAGGCGACGGGGTACAGGTAGACCCACAGTACGGAATGACAACAGTGGATCTGAAAAATCTTGGGTACACTGACGAACCGTTCGTCCTAGCAAATGATGTGGCACAGGTTATCTTTGTGAAGGACATGTCTACCAAACCGAGAAAAAGAAAATATAAGGAAGCGAATACATCATACGATGAGCCAAAGCGCCACATAGTTCTTTCAGGAAAAAGGGACATCCTGGGAGTGGACGGCAAGACAGACATGTCTGAAGATTATGAAAAGTTTCATGAAATTCCTCCCTTCAATGTCAAGGCTGACCCAAGCATCCTGATAAACAATGAAGATTATCCATGGTTACGGCGCAATAAGCAAATGACACAAGCGAAGAAGAAGTGAAGACTTTCTCCCGCAATAAGCAAATGCTATGTGGGTGAAATTATGATACCATCCCAACTTTCAACTTTTTCAGAGTTCATTTGAAATGCTTTCATGTCTTATGGTTCGAAACTTTGATACTTCGAAAGTGATTGTCCATTTTGTACACGAAGTGCATCAAGTTTTTGTCGTAACCCTCTCTACTTTTTGGAACATGCTATGTGGGTGAAATGATGATACCATGCCAACTTTCAACCTTTTCAGAGTTCATTTTGAAATGCTTTCCAATTTCAGAGTCATTTAGCTCAAAGAATGAATTAATAGCAAACAGAATGAACTACAAAACTTTTATGAAAATAAAAACAATCAATTAAAATATTATGTTATGATCAACTAAAATAAAACTATAATATTCTTCAATAGCAAAAAGAATATAATTTTTGTGACCTAAAATCAAACTATAAGTATTTAATTGTAAGTATAAATAAAAAATAAATAGCAAAGAAGAAAAAAAATCTATTTTTATAGTAAAGTTATTCATAAACTAGTGATTCACACAAATTTTATAAAATTCCAATTTAAACTATTCAAAATTTTAAAACCAATGGCACTAACAGAAAGTTTATAATTTTTGTGACCTAAAATCAAAAAGAAATCACTAAAAAACTATAAGTATTTAGTTGTAAGTATAAATAAAAAATAAATAGAAAAAAATTTCTATTTTTATAGTAAAGTTATTCATAAACTAGTGATTCACACAAATTTTATAAAATTCCAATTTAAACTATTCAAAATTTTAAAACTAATGGCACTAACAGAAAGTTTATAATTTTTGTGACCTAAAATCAAAAAGAAATCACTAAAAAACTATAAGTATTTAGTTGTAAGTATAAATAAAAAATAAATAGAAAAAGAATTTCTATTTTATAGTAAAGTTATTCATAAACTAGTGATTCACACAAATTTTTAAAAATTCAAATTTAAACTATTCAAAATTTAAAACTAATGGCACTAACAGAAAGTTTATAATTTTTGTGACCTAAAAGCAAA
The DNA here is from genome assembly GCF_003073215.2 of Triticum urartu. NCBI lineage: Eukaryota > Viridiplantae > Streptophyta > Magnoliopsida > Poales > Poaceae > Triticum > Triticum urartu. The sequence continues at coordinate 536,315,248 of NC_053027.1, read as the reverse complement.
AAGAAATCACTAAAAAACTGTAAGTATTTAGTTTTAAGTAGAAATAAAAAAATAAAAAACCAAAAAAATGTAGAAATAAAAAAGAAAAAACCAAAAAAAAATGCCACCTACTGGGCCTCCACGGCCTGAATACGACTAGAAACCCTACATGGGCCAGGATTCAGGCCCGCAGAGGCCCAATAGGCCCACACGCAGTAGCAAGTTTAGGCCCGAAAGCCTGCATTAGAGAGGAGCTCGAATGGAGAGGCACAGCAGTGCTTATAAACCAGTGCCGGCGCCCTTCATCTAGCGATGTGGGACTAAACTTTTGGGCGCGGGCAGCACAAGGGCATTGGTCCCGGTTGGTGGCACCAACCGGGACTAAAGGGGGCATTGGTCACGGTTCGTGGCACCAACCGTGACCATTGCACCCCTTTTGTCCTTTAGTCCCGGTTCATGGCACAACCCGGGACTAAAGGTGGGCATTAGTCCCGGTTGGTGCCACCAACCGGGACCAAAGGCCGCCGCTTCCCGCCCTTTGGGCTGCCGAAAATTGGCCTTTGGTCTCGGTTGGTGGCACCAACCGGGACTAATGCCCACCTTTAGTCCCGGGTTGTGCCACGAACCGGGACTAAAGGCTTTGCTATATAAGTTCAGACTTTGGAAATTTTCACTCCCGTCTCTCGCAGTTGCCGCCCCGACGCCGATGCAGCCAGGCTGCCCCGCCGTCGCCGTCGCCTCGCTCGTGCCCGTCGTCGCCCGCGCCCTCGCCATCACCCGCCGTCGCCCGCGCCCTCGCCGTCGCCCGCCGCCGGCGCCCTCGCCGTCGCCCGGGCCCCTGCCCCGGCCCGCCCCTGCCCCGACGCGGCCGCCCCGGCCCGCCCCCGTCGCCGTCGCCCGCGTGCCGCCACGGCCTGCCCTCGCCGTCGCCCGCGCCCCTGCCCCGACGCCATCCTCGCCGCCGACCTCTCCTTAGCTTGGTCCGGCCGCCGGCGCCATCCCTTTGCAAATTTTTGTTCATAGATGATAGAGATCAAATGATGATTTTTTTTGTTCATAGATGCATGATAGATGATCAAATGATGTTTTTTTGTTCATAGATGATCATATGATTTTTTAGGTTATTTTCATTTGTAGAAATTTTTTATGTATCTAGGAATATTTTTGTTCATAGATGATAGATGATCAAATGATGAATTTTTTGTTCATAGATGATAGATGATCAAATGATGTTAACCTCTATTCATGAGAGAGGCGGGGAAGAAGGGGAAGAAGAGGGAGAAGAAGAGGAGAGGAAGAAGAGGATAAAAAAAGATCCCCTCTATTCTTTCTTCTCTTCTTTTTTCTTCTTCTTCCTCTTATTTTTTTATCGGGAACGAGGGTCGTCGAGGGGTCGAGGGGGGGGGACGGCGAACATTCATGAGAGAGGCGGGGAAGAGGGAGAAGAAAAGGAGAGGAAGAAGAGGAAAAAAAGAAGAGGAAGAAGAAGAATAAAAATTGGAGAAGAAAGAATAGAGGAGAAGAAGTTCTTCTCCTCTATTCTTTCTTCTCTTATTTTTTCTTCTTCTTCTTTTTTTTATCGGGAACGAGGGCATGCCGAGAGTGTCGTCGAGCGGTCGAGGGTCGGGAAACTAGGGCTTACCCGAAGAAGTAGAAGAAGAGAAGAGGAAGAAGAGGAGACAAAAAAAGAAAAGGAAAAAAAGAGGAAGAAGAAGAAAAAAAAGAGGAGAAGAAGAAGGAATAGAGGAGAATACTTTGTTAGTTCTTCTTCTCCTCTAGCTATTCCTTTCTTCTTCTCCTCTTTCTTCTTCTTCTTCTTCTTCTTCTTCTTCTTCTTCTTAATTTTTATCGGGGGTTCGAGGGTTCGAGGGGTCGAGGATCGCCGAGGGGTCGAGAGAGGTTTCCTAGTGTCAAAGTATTGAAGAAATCCATGCCTTCATCATTAGCCGGAAGTAACCAGGGCATGTTGGTACGAAGTTCTGCAAAATTGTTCTGGAATGGAGTCCCGGATAGAATAATCCGCCTTTTGGTACGAATTCAGCAAAGGCCTTCCAAATAGCGATATTCGGAAGGCTCTTTCTGAACTTTGTACCAAAAAGCGAATTATCCTATCTGGGACTCCGTTCTAGAACAACTTTGAAGAGCTTCGTACCATCATGCACATGTTACTTTCGCCTAATGATGAAGACATGGTTTTGTTGAATCCTTTGACACTAGGCAACCTCCCGACCCCTCGGCGATCCTCTCGAACATGAGAGGAAGAAGAGGGTCGTCTAGGGGTCGAGGGTTCCAGGGTCGTCGACGGTTCGAGGGGTCGAGGATCGCCGAGGGGTCGAGAGAGGTTTCCTAGTGTCAAAGTATTGAAGAAATCCATGCCTTCATGTTCTCCTCTTTTTTTTCTTCTTCTTCCTCTTTTTTTTATCAGGAACGAGGGTCGTCGAGGGACATAGATGTAGTGACGTCGTTGTCGATATATACCCCCTCCCGATAGCTTACTATGATTAGGTAGCTAGTTCTAAGTTTGGCACTAATATATCCATCTATCATGTTTGAATAATAATTGCCATGTTGTAAATATTTGTAGAAACTATGGACACCGCCCTAGACGAAGCAACAAAAGAAGTGTTGTTGAGGGAGATAATCACAGAAGGAAGTGATGCCGTCTCGTACTTTCTCAATGAAACCGATGGTCTGGAAGGAGAGGGTGAACAAGCTGGCTACGGTGACCTAATGCCGGTGCAAGAAGAAGAACATGAGGACTGCTCCGGTGACCCAATCCCGGTGCAAGAAGGAGACCGTGATGACGGCTCCGGTGACCGAACCGAGTCCGGCCAGGTATATATATTAGTTAAGCCTATGCTGACTAGCTGATTGATGCATTCATTGTTTTGGTATGTACACATATTAATTAAGTCTTTGTTCTTTTTTCTAGCCCTCCGGATCGAGCACAACTTCAGTAAAGAGACGAGGCCCGAAGAAAAAGTTGAGCTCGGATGAAAAGTTTGAGATCACAGCAATCGCGCCCGACGGCCAACCTATTGAACCCCTCCGGACAAAGAGCGCATTTGTTGCTCAGTGCGGGGTTCTGGTTAGGGACAAGATCCCGATAAGCATCCAGCAATGGTTTAAGACGGCTACAGAAGACCCTGAGGTGTCGTATGTCAATGATATGAAGAAAAATGATCTTTGGACTGAGCTGAAGTCAAATTTCACCCTACCGCCAGAGGATAATCCAGAGAACCCAATTAAAGAGAAATTAATCAAGTCTTTTGCTCTAAAGAGGATGGCAGAACTATTCAGGAGGTGGAAGAAAGAGCTGAATAATAAGTTTGTCGAAAATAATGAGACACCAGAATTCAAGGGCAGATATGAGAAGATCAGAGATCACTGGCCCGCATTTGTGGCCCACAAGACATCGGAAAAGAGTAAGAAGATGTCGGCGACAAACAAGCAAAATACTGCGAAGAAGAAGCTTCACCATCGCACGGGGTCAGGTGGCTACCTCGTAGCCCGGCCTAAGTGGTCCAAGGTTGAGAATGATCTGGTTCATAAAGGGATCGAACCAGAGACAAATAACTGGCCAGACCGTTGCCGGACTTGGTTCTTCGGGGCTGGCGGAACCTTGGACCCTGAAACAGGGAAGTGCATTTGGACGAACGAACAAATGGACATACCAGTCAGTAAGCTTAAGCAGTATACCGAAGCAGCGCAGGAAGGGACGTTATTTCTAGACAGAGAGCACGACGAGCTCACAATGGCCCTCGAGAATCCTGAGCACCCTGGACGGACACGAGGCACGCCAGGCTCCGTTCCGTGGAAGGTTGGGTTTCCGGACGCAGGCGGTTACAAATCCCATGAGAGGAGGAAAAAAGTGCAGCAGACCGAACTGCAGGCGCTGCACGCAAGGGTACAAGCGATAGAGGAACGAGAAGCAAATCGCAGCAAACGTACTGCCGAAGCCTCCCCCGAAGCTACCCCACCATCTCAGTGCAGAAGCAGCGTGGCTTCCACCGAGCTGCTTCAGCCGGAGCATGCCTTGACGGCTCCTGCCAGCTATCCCGTGGATGCTATAACGGAGTCTCAAAATTGCCACCTTATGACGCAATGGATGAATTTGCAGGTCAAGGCGGCTGTTGGCTCTGTTTATCCTACTGAACCCGGCGCAACTTTTCACTGCCGGCCGATTCAGAAGGATATGCTAGGGTGATGGTGGATGAGATAACGGAGGGATTTGAGGACCTCCAGCTTGACCACCCTACCGGTGAAGGGGAGACTCGGCTGGGGTCTGCTCTGAAGACTCCATGCCTATGGCGGAAGGAGCTCATCAACCTTCCGAACTGGACGCCTCCGCCTCATCCTCCTCCTCCGGCGAGTCAGGGCACTCCGCCTCCTCCACCGCCCCCTCCTCCGGCAAGTGACGATCAGGGCCCTCGGCCGGCTCCTTCTCCGGCGCGTGGCGGCACTCCGCTTCCGTCTCCGCCTGCACCGACGCGCCCGAGCAGCCAGCCTCCTCCTTCTCCGCCTTGTCAGCAAGGGCGGAAGAGACCTGCCGCCGCTCCAGCTGCTCCAGCGCGTCGTAGTCCTTCTCCTCCGCCTCTTAAGCAAGTAAAGAAGACAACCGCTTCGTCTGCTCGGTCGGCGTCTAGCAGTACAACCAGAGGCGGGAGGACATACAGATTCGGTCCTTCTCTGAAGACTCCAGAGAAGTTACCATACGAGAGGACCCAGGAGGAGAATGCCGAGATCGCGCGAGAAGAAGTGAGGAAATTCTTTGAAGGGGTGAAAGCAAAGAAACATCCACCTCCGGAGGAGAAGGTAGATCGGGTGAAAGTGAAGCGCACTCTGGCTGCCCTAACAAAACCACCGAAGTCTGATCCGCCGAAAGGAAACTATGACCGCATTATTGGAAAGGAATTTGCCGAAGCGGAGCGGTCGGGAAGTACTGTCAGTGATCAAAGGCTGAAAGAATGACGAGCTGGGAAAAAAAATTGCCCAGCTCGGCAAACAAGCGAAGCAATCATGCCCCCCGCTCAAGGTGCCTAGCCACAACGTCGCTAATGATCCGAGGATGGTGCCCGGTTATAGCAATCTTGCAGATTACCTGCCCGACGAAGTACATTATGAACCCATGGACATGCAGATACAAAGATACGAGTACGGGAAGCCTCTCGTCAAAGATGAAAGATCTCTAATGATGCGAAGATTGCATGATTGGTACTTGAAAATCTGCAGAGACTCTGGGGGGAGGAGTACTTTGTATGTGAAAGTTAAAAAGGAGCATGACCTCATTGGAATTGATCTATTGCTTGTTCCATTTGAGGAGTTCTATCTGTTTTTCAATCAATTGGCCCTCGATAAAACAACGGTCGCCTGCTACTGTCTGTAAGTAGTACTACTTCTGTCATTAAGTTTCTATATATAGCTTAGCTCTTTCATTGCATGTATTTATAATCATCCTCACTATATTATGCAGATTGAAGATCGTCAAATTGAAGAAAAGACAAGTCGGTGATATTGGGTTCATTAACACATATCTCATAGATGCAACTCAGGTTAAACTTCATGCCGCAGCTACCGAGGCCAACTTGCTACAATCGTTCGTAATAAATCAAAACAAAGATATAATACTCTTTCCTTACAACTTCAAGTGAGTGTTACTGTCTTGTGCATATTCGGTTTCCCTTATATATTAGTCAAGGTTATAGTAATGTAATTCATGAGTTATGCATGCGTGTGCAGTTTCCACTATATTCTCCTAGAGATTAAGCTTGAGCAGGGACTAGTAACCGTCTTAGACTCAAAACGAAAAGATCCCCAGGACTATGCAGACATGACTGAAATCCTCAAGAAGTAAGTTAAATAGATCATTATCCAGCATATCAGCAACTTTGTTCATTTCCTGATATCAAGTAATTGTTTTCTTTGTCCGGCAGGGTTTGGAGAAAATTCACCAAAAAAGTTCCGGGACTGCCGAAGGAGCTGGAATTTAGACACCCGAAAGTAAGTACTATAGTAGCATGTTCCGCGCATCTCCTAGTGATTCAAGCGCTAGTTTCATCAATACCATTTAGCATTCTTGCTTATCAGTTTGATTGACCTCTATTTCTTGTAAAGTGGTTGTTGCAGGAACAAGGGAATGATTTCTGTGGATACTACATCTGCGAGTCCATCCGCCACACGACGTGTGAGCGGGACGGGTACTCTAACAAACAATATGAAGTACGTCAATAACAACATTCACAATTTTATTTTATTACCATCATTTGTGTTGAGTTTCATTCATATATATATATATATGTATTGACCCGCTTCTTCAAATTAGATGTTTCGGAAGCGGGATGAACTCCTAGCACCAGCTCGCATGCGAGCAATTCAAGAGGAATTGGCGGCATTCTTTCTTGACCATGTGATCCCTGAAGACGGAGAATTCTATGTGCACCCTGAGTCCGTATGATTATTTTGTAAGAGATAATTATTGTATATATGTAGCCGGTAGTGTCAGATAGATATACGGGAACTTGTTGTTCGACCAATCTCTCGGAGAAGGAGAGGTGGTCGATATCACTTCTCTCTGTATGCATATATGTTCATGACGATTTTCTGTTTCCTTCGTTTGCTTTACTAGCTAGCCAGCGTGTCTAGTCCTCTCTATACGTATGTATAGTACGTAGCGTCGACCAAGCACGGACATAAGAGAGGACACTTCTCTATATTAATTATAGCTAGCTAACACAATATATGAAACACCTAAATTAACCCCCCAAAACCCCCAAACCCCCCCTTTCAAAAAAAACAAAAACCCCAGCCACAGAAATGCTGACGCGTGGATGCCTATTGGTCCCGGTTGGTGCCACCAACCGGGAACAAAGGGTCTCCTGACTGGGCTCTGCGCACTGCCCACGTGGAGGGCCTTTAGTCCCGGTTCTGGATTGAACCGGGACTAAAGGGGGGAGGTATTAGTACCGACACTTCAGTCCCAGTTCAGGAACCGGGACTAAAGGCCCTTACGAACCGGGACTATAGGCCCTTTTTCTAGCAGTGGAAGGAGTTTCTCTCGAAAGAAGTGAGTGGGAGTGTCGGTGTCAAAACCGGCGGATCTCGGGTAGGGGGTCCCGAACTGTGCGTCTAGGCCGGATGGTAACAGGAGGCAAGGGACACGAAGTTTTACCCATGTTTGGGTCCTCTCGATGGAGGTAAAACCCTACGTCCTGCTTGATTAATATTGATGATATGGGTACTACAAGAGTAGATCTACCACGAGATCAGAGAGGCTAAACCCTAGAAGCTAGCCTGTGGTATGATTGTTGATGTGTATGCTGTCCTACAGACTAAGACCCTCCGATTTATATAGACACCGGAGAGGCTTAGGGTTACACAGAGTCGGTTACGATGGTAGGAGATCTGAACATCTGTATCGCCAAGCTTGCCTTCCACGCCAAGGAAAGTCCCTTCCGGACACGGGACGGAGTCTTCAATCTTGTATCTTCATAGTCCAGGAGTCCGGCTGAAGGTATAGTTTGGCTATCTGAACACCCCCTAATCCAGGACTCCCTCAGTAGCCCCTGAACCAGGCTTCAATGACGATGAGTCCGGCGCACGAATTGTCTTCGGCATTGCAAGGCGGGTTCCTCCTCCAAGTACTTCATAGAAGATTTTAAACACAAAGATAGTGTCCGGTTCTGCAAAATAAGTTTTCCACATATTGCCATAGAGAGAATAATATTTACACAAATCTAATCCGCTGACGTATTCCGTGGTGCGATGCACCACGGCCAAGCCTTTATTCGAGTCGCTTAATTATCCCACCTCAGCGCGTCATGCGAGGCGGTTTCCTCGGCACGTCTTGTCCAAGCAGAGATCGTGCCCCCTTATTCCGGGATTCTCATCAATACGGGCGTGGGTAACCCAACCGTTTCTAGGACTCTTAGATAATAGGCAAGTCGAAACGGACACGGGGAGGACACTCGATATCCACTAATGAAGCCATGTACCCAGGGTAGGGGCGCGGACCTGTCCAAAGAGCCCTACCCTAGGACATCCCTAGAAGAAGTCACCTTTCAATCGGCTTGAAGGTATCCCACTCGACGGGTTCAAGACACTCGACCAAGAAGCTATCACTCGACCATGAAGCCAACCGCTCGACTGCCAGGAGACCTAAAGTCACTCCGCAGGCAAACGAGCGGCTGTTAAGTAGTCTTTATGGTCATTATAGCACTTTATTAGGGGCGTTACCATTAACGCCCAACCTTAAATGTACCTTAAATCCTGCATTACTGAGGGCAGGAGGGGGCCGGCGAACTCTATATAAGCCACCCCCCTCCTCAGTATGAAGGGTTCGCACCCCTATTATTCACACACCTATAATCCAATCGACCGCCTCCGGGCACCGAGACGTAGGGTTGTTACTTCCTCCGCGAAGGGCCTGAACTCGTACATTCTGGCGTGCTTACAACTTCTCCATAGCTGAGATCTAGCCTCTCCATACACACCCCCCTACATCACTGTCAGAGTTAGAACCACGACAGTTGGCGCCCACCTTGGGGCAGGAATCTTAGCGCCTAGTTCGGGAAGTTGTGATTTTTTCCGATCCCTTTGATCATGGTTTCGTGCGGAGTTTTGGTGGAGGGCCGCGAGATCCATCTCGGCGCGCTCACGCTCATCGCCGACGACTCCGCTTGGCTCCAGGAGGCCCCACTCGACATCGACGCGCTCACCGTCCGCGGTGCGACGCACTTCCGCGCATGCGTTCGTGGCGTCCTCCTGCGGCAGTCGTCGACCCAGTATCAGCCGACCCCCGTGTCGTCTCCCCGCCTTGTCTCCCACCGGCGCAAGCGCTCCGGTCGGTCGAGGCTTCAGAGGTGGGTGAGGCACGCCGTTGCTCGCCAGTCGGCCACCACACAAGTCGCGGCAATCGAGCCCAACGAATCCCTCTGCGGCCTGTTCGACCTGTCGACTGGCTCCGCGGAGACCGCATCCGAGTGCGACAACAGCGACCCAGCGGCTGAGGTTCTGGCGGTCGATGGAGCGCACAGTCCTCCCAGTTTCCCTCGCGCTGATGGAGGCGCGGGCGGGGGCGACCCGTCGCATCCCCACGATGAGTATCTCCCCGAACCTCTCACATCGCTGCAGCGAGAGGAGCTCCGCCGCCGGAACATGGACGCACTCCGCACTCCTATTGTTGGAGAAACCGCCGAGGCCCGGGCCTTGGAGGACGCACGCTTGGCTAACTTGGCAGTGCGCACTAGACTGGAGAACCTCCAGCGAGCACTCGACGAGGAAGCACGTCAGCGAGCTCCCGAGTCCAGTCGACATCAGCTCTTCCCGCCGATGCAGGTATATCGAACCCCAGTTCAGAATTTGGCCGCCGCGGCCCGTATAGCAGAATCAATTCAGCCCTCCCAGTCGGAGGCTGGCAGGGGCTTGTTGCAGATCAGAGCGTTGCTCCGGGCGGCGGGAAACCAGAATTCCACTATTTCTCAGTCGCGGAATAGGATCCACAGTCGATCCGTTGCAACAGATACAGTCCAGTCGGCTCACAGCCCGAGATCGCCCCCGAGGCGTGAGGGACGTGGTGACCGGCATGATCAGTACAGAAGGAATGAGCAGTATGATCACCAATCCGATCGTGATGATCGACGTCGAGTGCCAACCCCTCCCCCGAGTAGTGGGTCATATGCGCGTCGACATCGAGATGACAGGCGTCCTCATAGTGTTGGGCAGAGGATTCCAGTCGACCCCAGGGACCCAGGCTTTGATGCGAGATCTATCCTCGTTCAAGGTTTGGTTGACAGGAACAGAGCTCATCGGGAAGGCCACAACAGAGATGCGCCTGCCAGCAGCAGGGTATGTGTTTCGGGGCCAGAGTGTTTCAGTCGAGCCATCAGAGCCGCAGTGATTCCTCCCAACTTCAGGTTGGCGACTAGAGTCAGCAAGTTCACCGGTGAGTCTAAGCCTGACACTTGGCTCGAAGATTACCGAGTGGCCGTACAGATTGGCGGCGGCAATGATGAGGTGGCTATGAAGCATTTGCCTGTCATGTTAGAAGGCTCAGCAAGAGCGTGGCTAAATCAGTTGGCACCCAGCAGTATCTACACTTGGGAGGACCTCTCCCGAGTGTTTGTCACAACCTTTGAGGGAACATGCAAGTGACCTGCAGGCCTTACAGAATTGCGGTCTTGCGTGCAGAAACCGAATGAAACTCTGAGGGATTACATCCAGAGGTGGATCACACTGCATCACACAGTTGAGAATGTGCCAGACCATCAAGTAGTTTGTGCCTTTAAGGAAGGTGTCAAGTACAGAGAATTGAATCTGAAGTTCGGTCGAACTGGGAGATGTCTCTAAATAGGATGATGGAGATTGCCACCAAGTATTCTAATGGTGAAGACGAAGATCGACTCCGGAGTGGCAAGCACAAGGCAGTCGCCCAAGAAACCGGAGGAAACTCCAGTCGGAAACAGAAGCGGAAGGCCGAGCCAGCCGCCCCTGGAGAGGCCCTGGCCGTAACCCAGGGGAAATTCAAGGGAAAACCCAAGGGCCCCTGGAAGCCCAAGAAAGTCAAGGATTAAGATGGGAATGATGTTTTGGATCTTCCATGTCACATCCACACCAAGAAAGATGAAGAGGGTAATTTTATTTACCTGAAGCATACCACTCGACAGTGCTGGCTCCTGATCTAGCAGTTTTAAGGCAAGCAGCCCAAGGATAAGGAGAAAGAGTCGGACAGAGTTGAGGACAAGGAAGATAGTGACGATGGATACCCCCAAGTCAATTCCACCCTGATGATTTTTGCTGATGTCGAAAGCAAAAGTCGACTGAAAGTCATTAACCATGAGGTGAATATGGTTGCTCCGGCAACACCCAGTTATCTGGAGTGGTCTCAGACTGCCATCACATTCGACCAGTCTGACCACCCTACGCACATTGCCACCCCTGGGAGGCAAGCTTTGGTGGTCGACCCAGTTGTCGAAGGCACTCGACTGACCAAAGTCCTGATGGATGGTGGCAGTGGCCTGAACATACTGTATGCTGAAACTTTGAAAGGGATGGGCATTCCGATGTCCAGGCTCAGTACCAGTAACATGAGCTTCCACGGAGTCATTCCTAGGAAGAAAGCCGAATCACTCGGCCAGATTGCTCTTGATGTGGTTTTCGGTGATTCGAAGAATTACCGCAAGGAAAAGTTGACATTTGAGGTCGTGGACTTCCAAAGCGCTTATCACGCCATTTTGGGCAGGCCAGCTTATGCACGCTTCATGGCTCGACCATGTTACGTGTATCTCAAATTGAAGATGCCCGGCCCCAGAGGTGTGATCACTGTTACAGGCAATCGGAAGAAAGCTGAAGAATGTCTTCAGAAAGGCTCAAAGATCGCTGACGCTCAGATGGCAGTGGTCGAGCTACAAGAGTACCAGAAGACTGCTGATCCGAGCGAATTGCTACGAGCCAAGAAGCCTGCTTCAGAATCTTCTTTCCAGTCGTCCGGTGAAACAAAGACAGTCCACATTCACCCGACTGACCCCGATGCTGCCCCGACTCACATCTCAACGACTCTCGACTCCAAATAGGAAGAAGCGCTCGTCTAGCTCCTCCGTGAGAACTGGGACATCTTCGCATGGAAACCCTCTGACATGCCTGGAGTTCCCAGAGAGCTGCTGAGCACCGTCTACGAGTCGACCCAAAATTCAAGCCTGTGAAGGAACATCTTCGACGGTCCGCCGTCCAGAAGAAGCAAGCCATTGGCGAGGAGGTGGCCCGGCTCTTAGCAGCGGAGTTCATTCGAGAGATTTACCACTCCGAGTGGCTCGCCAATGTCGTCATGGTGCCCAAGAAGGACAAGTCACTTCGCATGTGCATTGATTTCAAACATATCAATCGGGCCTGCCCGAAAGATCATTTTCCTCTCCCTCGCATCGACCAAATAGTCGACTCGACCGCGGGGTGCGAGAGATTGTCTTTCCTAGACGCCTATTCCGGGTACCATCAGATCCGTCTGTACGGACCCGACGAGATCAAAACGGCTTTCATCACTCCATTCGGATGCTTCTGTTATGTCACCATGCCGTTCGGCCTCAAGAATGCTGGAGTCACGTTCATGAGGATGATTCAGAAGTGTTTACTCACTCAAATCAGTCAGAATGTGGAGGCATAAGTGGATGATATTGTGGTCAAGTCACGGAAAGGTTCCGACCTGCGGACTGACCTTGCTGAAACCATTGCCAACCTCAGAAGGTATGATATCAAGCTCATGTTGGGTTTTGTAGTAATTTCAAAAAATTTCCTACGCACACGCAAGATCATGTGATGCATAGCAACGAGGGGGAGAGTGTTGTCTACGTACCCAACACAGACCGACTGCGGAAGTGCTTGACACGACGTAGAGGAAGTAGTCGTACGTCTTCACGATCCAACCGATCAAGCACCGAAACTACGGCACCTCTGAGTTCGAGCACACGTTCAGCTCGATGACGATCCCCGGACTCCGATCCAGCAAAGTGTCGGGGAAGAGTTCCATCAGCACGACGGCGTGGTGACGATCTTGATGAACTACAGCAGCAGGGCTTCGCCTAAACTCCGCTACAGTATTATCGAGGTATATGGTGGCAGGGGGCACCGCACACGGCTAAGGAATAGATCACGTGGATCAACTTGTGTGTCTAGAGGTGTCCCCTGCCTCCGTATATAAAGGAGTAGAGGGGGGAGGCTGGCCGGCCAAGGAGGAGGCGCCAGGAGAGTCCTACTCCCTCTGGGAGTAGGATTCCCCCCCCCCCCAATCCTAGTTGGAATAGGATTCGCGGAGGGGGAAAAGAGGAGGAGGGGGCCGGCCACCTCTCCTAGTCCTAATAGGACTAGGAGAAGGGGGAGGCACGCAGCCCATCTAGGGCAGCCCCTTCTCTTTTCCAGTATGGCCCACTATGGCCCATATAGCTCCCGGGGGGTTCCGGTAACCCTCCCGGTACTCCGGTAAAATCCCGATTTCACCCGGAACACTTCCGATGTCCAAACATAGGCTTCCAATATATCAATATTTACGTCTCGACCATTTCGAGACTCCTCGTCATGTCCGTGATCACATCCGGGACTCCGAACAAACCTTCGGTACATCAAAATGCATAAACTTATAATGTAACTGTCATCGTAACCTTAAGCGTGCGGACCCTACGGGTTCGAGAACAATGTAGACATGACCGAGACATGTCTCCGGTCAATAACCAATAGCGGGACCTAGATTCCCATATTGGCTCCTACATATTCTACGAAGATCTTTATCGGTCAGACCGCATAACAACATACGTTGTTCCCTTTGTCATCGGTATGTTACTTGCCCGAGATTCGATCGTCGGTATCCAATACCTAGTTCAATCTCGTTACCGGCAAGTCTCTTTACTCGTTCCGTAATACATCATCTCACAACTAACATATTAGTTGTAATGCTTGCAAGGCTTATGTGATGTGTATTACCGAGAGGGCCCAGAGATACCTCTCCGACAATCGGAGTGACAAATCCTAATATCGAAATACGCCAACCCAACATCTACCTTTGGAGACACCTGTAATGCTCCTTTATAATCACCCAGTTACGTTGTGACGTTTGGTAGCATCCAAAGTGTTCCTTCGGCAAACGGGAGTTGCATAATCTCATAGTCATAGGGACATGTATGAGTCATGAAGAAAGCAATAGCAACATACTAAACGATCGGGTGCTAAGCTAATGGAATGGGTCATGTCAATCAGATCATTCAACTAATGATGTGACCTCGTTAATCAAATAACAACTCATTGTTCATGGTTAGGAAACATAACCATCTTTGATTAACGAGCTAGTCAAGTAGAGGCATACTAGTGACACTTTATTTGTCTATGTATTCACACATGTATTATGTTTCCGCTTAATACAATTCTAGCATGAATAATAAAAATTTATCATGATTATAAGGAAATATATAATAACTTTATTATTGCCTCTAGGGCATATTTCCTTCAGCTCAATCCATCAAAGTGCACATTCAGAGTCCCAGGTGGAAAGTTACTCGGTTTTCTCGTTTCCAAACGGCGGATCGATGCCAATCCTGAAAAATTTGGCACCATACTCCAGATGAAGCGTCATGTACGCGTGCACGATGTCCAAAAGCTTACAGGCTGCTTGGCCGCTCTAAGTCGATTCATTTCTCATCTCGGTGAAAAGGCGTTGCCTCTTTACCGACTGATGAAGAAGTCTGACAAGTCCGAGTGGACTCCAGAAGCTGATGCAGCATTTGCAGAGCTAAAAGATCTGCTCTCCACCCAGCCGGTGCTTGCTGCCCCAATCAGCAAAGAGCCTCTGCTGCTTTACATTGCAGCCACAGGACAAGTTGTCAGTACAGTACTTACGGTCGAGCGGGAAGAAGAAGGAAAGGCCTTCAGAGTTCAGCGCCCAGTCTATTATGTGTCTGAAGTTTTGACCCCTTCAAAACAAAGATACCCTCACTACCAGAAGCTTGTATATGGGATTTATATGACCACGAAGAAGGTTGCACATTACTTCTCTGACCACTCCATTACAGTCGTCAGCGACGCCCCACTGTCAGAGATTCTGCACAACAGAGATGCAACTGGTCGAGTGGCCAAGTGGGCGATTGAACTCCTTCCCTTAGATATCAAGTTCGAAGCAAAGAAGGCTATCAAGTCCCAAGCAATCGCAGATTTCATCGCCGAGTGGATTGAACAGCAACTTCCGACTCAAGTTCACTCGGAGCACTGGACCATGTTCTTCGATGGATCTAAGATGCTGAATGGTTCCGGTGCTGGGGTAGTATTAGTCTCCCCCCAAGGAGATAAGCTCAGATACGTTCTCTAGATTCACTTCGATTCCTCCAATAATGAAGCAGAATATGAAGAACTTTTATATGGGTTGCGCATGGCCATTTCACTCGGCGTCCGTCGCCTCATGGTCTATGGTGACTCAGATTTGGTGGTTAATCAGGTGATGAAGGAGTGGGACGTCAGAAGTCCGGCTATGACTGGTTACTGCAATGCAGTGAGAAAGCTAGAAAAGAAATTCGAGGGGTTAGAGCTTCATCACATCCCCCGACTGAAAAATCAAGCAGCTGACGATTTGGCAAAGATAGGCTCCAAGAGAGAAGCCATTCCCAGCAACGTGTTCCTGGAACACATTCACTCACCGTCAGTCCAAGAAGATCCTTTTACAGAAGAAGCCCCGCAGCCGAAAAGTGCCACAGATCCGACTGAAGTCGAAGTTCCTGCTGTGGTCGACCTAATCATGGAAGTCTTGGCAATCACTCTTGACTGGACGATACCGTACATCGCGTATATCCTAAGGAAAGAACTCCCAGAGGACGCGGAAGAGGCTCGACAGATTGTCCACCGATCCAAGGCCTTCACAGTCATAAAGGGACAGTTGTATAGAGAAAGCGCGACTGGAATCGGTCAGAAGTGCATAACACCCGAAGAGGGTCGGATAATCGTTGATGATATCCAATCGGGGACCTGTGGTCACCATGCGTCCTCTCGGACCATTGTGGATAAAGCATACCGAGCGGGATTTTACTGGCCAAGAGCAAATGAGATGGCAAAAGAGATAGTCGACAAGTGTGGAGGGTGCCAGTTCTACTCCAACATGTCACACAAGCCTGCATCAGCCCTGAAGACCATTCCACTCGTCTGGCCCTTTGCTGTCTGGGGACTAGACATGGTTGGTCCACTGAGAACAGGCAGGAGCGGTTTCACTCATGTGCTTGTGGCAGTCGACAAGTTTACCAAATGGATTGAAGCTAAGCCCATCAAGAATCTTGATGCTTGCACTGCTATCAGTTTCGTTAGAGGGCTAACATTCAGATATGGAGTCCCGCATAGCATCATCACTGACAATGGGTCAAACTTTTATTCGGACAAGTTCAGAGCTTTTTGCGCCTCTCAAGGCACACGAGTCGACTACGCATCGGTCGCCCATCCCCAGTCGAATGGACAAGCTGAGAGAGCAAACGGTCTGATTCTCAAAGGACTAAAGCCTCGACTGATGCGTGATCTCAAGCACGCGGCAGGTGCTTCGGTCGACGAGCTTCCGTCAGTTCTGTGGGCATTGAGGACCACCCCTAACCGGTCGACTGGAGGAACTCCATTCTTTCTGGTTTATGGAGCCGAAGCAGTTCTGCCGAGTGATCTTCTTCACAACGCACCCCGAGTCGAACTCTATACCGAAGATGAAGCAGAACAAGCCCGGCAAGACGCAGTCGACCTCCTAGAAGAAGAGAGAGAGATGGCCATGATCAGATCGACCATTTATGAGCAAGACTTGCGTCGATTCCACGCCAGGAATGTCAAGAGTCGAGCCTTCCAAGAAGGAGATTTGGTCCTCCGAGTGGATCAACAGAAACCACACAAGCTTGCTCCTACTTGGGAAGGCCCCTTCATCATCACCAGAGTCCTCCACAATGGAGCGTATCACCTCTACAATGTTGATCGCTAGATCAACGAGCCGCGAGCTTGGAATGCGGAACTGCTCCACCCCTTTTACACTTGAGTCCTCCCTTGGACGAGATGTAATAAGAAAAAATTTCTGCAGTTCATTTTTATCAAAGACAAGAGTGTTCCAATAATTGCTGTCACTTTTGTTTGCATACGAAATCCCCCAGTGGGTGACTTAGCCGCGAATCCGTTTCGCCTAAGTTTCAAAAATCCTACCGAGTGGAGAGCAATCCTCCCACTCGGGGGCTTAGCTGCATTCCAGTACTCGCCTAAGTTCTCCCACTTAGAGACTTAGCTGCAGTCAGGCACTCGCCTAAGTTTGAAAAAATCCTACCGAGTGGAGAGCAATCCTCCCACTCGCAGGCTTAGCTGTAGTCCAGTACTCGCCTAAGTTCTCCCACTTAGAGACTTAGATGCAGTTAGGCACTCGCCTAAGTTTGAAAAAATCCTACCGAGTGGAGAGCAATCCTCCCACTCGAGGGCTTAGCTGCAGCCCAGTACTCGCCTAAGTTCTCCCACTTAGAGACTTAGCTGCAGTTAGGCACTCGCCTAAGTTTGAAAAAATCCTACCGAGTGGAGAGCAATCCTCCCACTCGGGGGCTTAACTGCAGTCCAGTGCTCGCCTAAGTTCTCCCACTTAGAGACTTAGCTGCAGTCAGGCACTCGCCTAAGTTTGAAAAAACCCTACCGAGTGGAGAGCAATCCTCCCACTTGGGGGCTTAGCTGCAGTCCAGTACTCGCCTAAGTTCTCCCACTTAGAGACTTAGCTGCAGTCAGGCACTCGCCTAAGTTTGAAAAAATCCTACCGAGTGGAGAGCAATCCTCCCACTCGGGGGCTTAGCTGCAGTCCAGTACTCGCCTAAGTTCGCCCACTTAGAGACTTAGCTGCAGTCAGGCACTCGCCTAAGTTTGAAAAAATCCTACCAAGTGGAGAGCAATCCTCCCACTCGGGAGCTTAGCTGCAGTCCAGTACTTGCCTAAGTTCTCCCACTTAGAGACTTAGCTGCAGTCAGGCACTCGCCTAAGTTTGAAAAAATCCTACCAAGTGGAGAGCAACCCTCCCACTCGGGGGCTTAGCCGCAGTCCAGTACTCGCCTAAGTTCTCCCACTTAGAGACTTAGCTGCAGTCAGGCACTCGCCTAAGTTTGAAAATTGCTACCGAGTGGCGAGCCAGACCCCCACTCGGGGGCTTAGCTGCAGCCCAGTGCTCGCCCAAGTGTTCAAAAAATCCTACCGAGTGGCGAGCAAACCTCCCACTTGGGGGCTTAGCTGCAGCCCAGTGCTCGCCTAAGTACATGACACAACCCAATCCGCAAGGAGTTACGTCACAAATACAAAGTTATTCCGAGTGAAGATCAAGTTCCACTCGACGGATCAAACCATGAAGATATCCAACGAGAAATCAAGTTCGGATAAAGCCTAAAGGTCCCAGACCTCAGATCAAAGTACTCGAGCCCTCGGCTCGGCAGAGTTTAACGGTTACAAATCCACTCGGCATTCCGAGGCAAATTCAAAGTGAAGCATAAAAGTTTTTCATTCCTCAGGTGGAGGACTGGAAGGGGCGACGAACTCGTCCAAGTCGATCCCGTCTGCAATACGAGTGGCAGCAGTGATGAAAGTCTCCATGAAGTCCTGAAAGTTGTACTTCCTGGTATTGGCAACTTGGATGGCGGCCAGCTTTTCTTCTCGCGCCTCCTTGCAGTGGACACGGACCAGAGACAGAGCGACATTAGCACCACATCTAGCAGAAGATTTCTTCCATTCTGCCACCCAACCTGGGACTTCATCAAGTCGAGCCATCAGGGACTCGAGGTCGTTCTGAAGCGTAGTCCCAGGTCAGAGTGATGCGTCGATCCGCGACATCGCAACCTTCAGTCGAGCAAGATAGTCAACCACGCTGGCAATACGAGACTCCAGACGGAGCACGTTCATTGCAGTCTCGTCCTTCACAAGAGAGTTAGCAGGGTCCAAGCCTGGCTCCACTCGACTGGTCTCCTCTTCAAAGTTCTGATAGAATTCTGCAAACACGATTCAAGAATAAGACAGTGGCCCTACACGGTCTTGATAACTGCAAGACAGTCGGGGTAGAGTAATTACCTTCGAGCATGACGAACAGCTTTTTGGCGAGTCCACCGAGATAAGCCTCCAGATCGTTCCTCTTCCCCGCCAGCTCACCCGCCTTGTCGTGCAGAGCCATGCTGTTATTCTTCAGTCGGCTGACCTCTTGATTGGCTACCTCGAGAGCAGCTTTCAGTCTGGAGTTCTCCTGCTCAAGAGCTCCGACCGAAGCCATTTTCTCGTCAGCAAGCCTCGTTTTGTCCAAGACTTCCTTCTGTGCTTCTGCAAGATCTTGATCCTTCTTCTTCAGAGCTTCCTCCGGTTTATCTGCGGCACGTTGAGTGAAATCAACATCAAGAATGGACAAAAAAGAAAAGTCACTCGTCAAGAATGGAGAACCTCACCAGCCATACCTTTTGCTTCTTCTTGCGCCTTCTTCAAATTCTCCTGAGCAAGCTTCAAATTAAGGTTGAGCTGGATCTGCTGATTCTCCAACTCAGTATAGGGAGCTACAAGTTCGCAGGATTTCTGTAAAAAGAAAAATCAGTCGACAGACGTCCAAGATAAGTTGCTTCCGAGTAACTAATAGACAATGATGACGTTTCTAAGACCACAGCCGAATCAAAAACATTCGATAGTAGTCTCGGGGACTACACCCAGTGGGTGCACTCAGCGTGCCCCCACTGTAAAAAAAAGAGTCGACTGCCTGCAGTCGACCGGATACAGTTCCATTCGACATGGCCTGACCAGACCGAGTGAAGAAATACAGTTATAGCAACACAATATAAAGACTACAGTCGACTGCCAGCAGTCCATCATAGTCTCGGGGACTACACCCAGTGGGTGCACTTAGCGTGCCCCCACTCGTCCAAGAATTGACAGACACACCTAGTGGGTGTACAGATACAAAGATCTTCGGAAAAGAGATTCTTCAAACAGCATATCGTAACATACCAAGTGTTGAGTCGACTGACCTGGACGTTACTCTGAAGAGCCGAACTTGCATCGTAAGCTGCTTGGCTGGCCTCCCGAGCCGCCTTCACTTGCTCCATCATGATCCCCGCCTGGCGTATAGCCTCTTTTGCAGCAGCCGCTTGGTCCTCAGGGACGGGGTACACGGCAAAAAGCGAAGGCGGATCCGCAGTCGATGTCGAGGGCCGCACACTCGTTAGAGGAATGGCGAAAGTCACAGAAGCCCGAGTGGTGTCACCACCATCCCGAGCTACAGCCTCAGACGCCGGAGTAGATCAGGGGGTCTTGTCAGCCGACGCCCTCCTGTTCCTCCTCACTCTCAGCGGTTCGTTGTCGTCGTCATCCGGGAGGTCGATAACATGAGGAGGAGCTACAAGAAAAACATTCAATCGACCAGAGTTGCAATAAATGTTCAGTCGACTCAAAGCGGAACGTTAATAATCGTACCGGGGTTGGAGGTAATAGCATCCTCCATCTCTTGGTCTTCGTCCTTGGCGGAGGTCTAAGAAGTAGCAGCGCTGCAAATTTCGAGAGTCAGTCAGTTGGCTCAATGAATCGACCAAGGATCTGTCCACGGTCGACTAAGGAAAACAAGTTTTACTATTACCCAGAAATGGTGGGGACAGCAATCTTCATCTTGGGCAGAGCCTTAGGCGGCTTGGACGGCGTCGCGCGTGGGTGCTTGGGAGCCTTTTCGATTGGTGGAGGAGAAGAGGTCCGAGGGCGTTTCGATGACTGCCCAACAGGAGCAATCGCCTTACCACGTTCCCACGCTGGATCGTGAGTAAGCTTGGATGGCCCCTCCGGGTGGGGGGGGTTCAACCTCCTCCTCCTCCTCTTCGCTGGAGTCGACGTCGTCGCCTCCCTCTCCTTTGCCATCGGACTCCCACTCGCCTTGCTCGTCTCCGCTCTCACCTCCACTCTCCTCCCCTTCCTAAGTTGGCTCATGTGCCCCATTGGGTGTCGAGTACATCTCGGTAGTTGCCTGGGAAACAACAGACGAGACAAAAGTCAACCAACCAATTCGAGAAGACCAATGAAGAAAACAAGATCTCAGTCAGGAGCATAAAGTCAGACCTGGTCCACTTCATATGAGTTGTCGAGTGGAACGACCCTCCTGGCTCCTCGGGGGTTGTCTTTGTTTCCTGTGATGCTCGACAGCCACCCCTCCAACATCTCATCGGTGACCTCCTCCGGGTGGACCCGAGTGGTGTCGTCGAGACCCGCGTATAGCCACATCGGGTGGTCATGAGCCTGGAGCGGTTGGATGCGCCTCCGAAGGAAGACCTCCAGCAAGTCCATGCCAGTCACGCCATCATGGACAAGCTGAACCACTCGACCAGCCAGCACTTTGACCTGGGCCTTTTCTTCCGGCGTCACTTTCAGAGAAGCAGGTTTTTCAGCTCGGTCAAGAGAGAAAGGGGGAAGACCAGTCGACTGTCCTGGGGTCACCCGGTCTTGACAGCAAAACCAGGTCGCCTACCAATCACGGACCGACTCCGGGAAAGTGATAGATGGAAAACAACTCTTTCCCCTCATTTGGATCGCCAGGCCCCCGCACAGCTGGATCACCTGCGTCCTTTCGTCATTCGACTTGGCCTTCTTGACCGATTGAGAACGGCAGGTAAAGATGTGCTTGAAGAGTCCCTAATGGGGGCGGCAACCCAAGAAACCCTCACACATGGAAATGAAAGCAGCAAGATATACGATGGAGTTGGGAGTGAAGTGGTGGAGCTGCGCTCCGAAGAAGTTCAGGAAGCTTCGGAAAAAAGGATGGGGCGACAGAGAAAACCCGCGGTCGATATGGGAGGCTAGGAGCACACACTCACCGTCGCGAGGTTGGGGTTCGATCTCTCTCCCCGGGAGGCACGCAGCTTAGTGGGGAATCACTCCCCCCTCGACCATGTCGTTGAGATCTTCTTGCCGGATCACCGACGGCATCCAGTCGCCCTGGATCCAGCCGCGGGGCAGAGCAGACCTTGAGGAAGATCCGCCCCGAGCAGACCTCTTCCCTTTCCCCTGCGTCACCGCCTTCTTCGCGCGCTCCAGAGTGGATGTCTTGTCCTTCGCCATCATCGCCGGCAAATCTTGCACGGGCCTGCGGTGCTAGGGCGAGAGTGGAGGTGGCGGAGGAGCTTGCGAAGGGGGAGAGGAAGAAGAGAGTGCACTGTTTGGAAACCCCGAGCCGGCTACTTATGAGAGGCCGCTCCCGAGTGGCTGACTGATAGGCCCAGGCAATCTAGTCAAATCCCGCAGCAGACGCGCGCGCAGTACGTGGCGAAAAAGGTGGCACGGAAATCGAGGAGTTTCTGCTTTATCGCTTCCGATTACTGCGGCCGCTCCCGTCCCGCGCGCTTCCCGAAATCCGAATCCCGCGACATCCGCGGGCTGCAGAACGACTTGTCAAAATGGAAGATCCCGCTCGCGCCGACACTTGGTATGTCACAAGTAAAGAAATTCACTCGACGAAAGGCCTGGAATGGATCAAGGCGACTGAAAGAGGTTGATGACGTCATCCGTGACGGTTGGCCCAAAACGAGGCAGTCACGTAGCCCAAAGAACCAGTCGGAAAGATCTCCAACTCTTTCCCCACTCTAACCTCGATCCATTCGGGGGCTAATGATGAAGCCATGTACCCAGGGTAGGGGCGCGGACCTGTCCAAAGAGCCCTACCCTAGGACATCCCTAGAAGAAGTCACCTTTCAATCGACTTGAAGGTAACCCACTCGACGGGTTCAAGACACTCGACCAAGAAGCTATCACTCGACCATGAAGCCAACCGCTCGACTGCCAGGAGACCTAAAGTCACTCCGCAGGCAAACGGTCGGCTGTTAAGTAATCTTTATGGTCATTATAGCACTTTATTAGGGGCATTACCAGTAACGCCCAACCTTAAATGTACCTTAAACCCTGCATTACTGAGGGCAGGAGTGGGCCGGCGAACTCTATATAAGCCACCCCCTCCTCAGTATGAAGGGTTCGCACCCCTGTTATTCACACACCTATAATCCAATCGACCGCCTCCGGGCACCGAGACGTAGGGCTGTTACTTCCTCCGCGAAGGGCCTGAACTCGTACATTCTGGCGTGCTTACAACTTCTCCATAGCTGAGATCTAGCCTCTCCATACACACCCCCCTACATCACTGTCAGAGTTAGAACCACGACATCCACCTTCTTTATAAGGGGACGAGACCTTTTATTTTTCCCTCTCGTGCTCAATCGAATCCTTCCCCCACCTCAAGCTCAAATGCCCAAAGTTCAGGTCAGGTGCTCCGAACCTTCAGTCATGTCCGGATCTAGCCTTCAAGGCTGATGGGTGCCTTCTTCCATCACGGAAGAAGACGTCAAAAAGTTGAGGGAGGCCAGATATCTGACCGCCGAGATTCTGCATCGGCTGCCTCCCCGGGGGCAGGCCGTCCCCTCTCCCGAACCCAAAAAGAGCGCCGTGTTCGTCTCCCACTTCCTCCGAGGTCTAGGCCTTGCATTGGATCCTTTTTTCAGGGGCTTGATGTTTTACTACGGGCTAGATTTCCATGATCTAGCTCCGGACTCCTTTCTTCATATCACGACATTTATTGTTGTGTGCAAGGCCTTCCTCCTGGTTACCCCTCACTTTGGCCTATGGCTCAAGACCTTTGAAGTAAAACCGAAGATGATCGAGGGGCAACATGCGGAGTGTGGAGGTGCCTCAATACGCAAGATGACGGGAGCTGCATGGCCCAAAGGTTCCATTCCAGAGGTGTCTGAATTGTCGCAACAGGAGTGGTTCTACATCACGGCTCCTAGAAGTGCCAAGTGGGCAGCCGCCCCTGTCTTCCGCCCGGGCCCTCCACCACAACTGATGTCATGGATTAGCAGAGGATTGAGCTGGGGTCCGGCCAAGGACGTGCCTATACTGCAAAGCCGCATTCAAGATCTCTTTAATGGAGATTTCAGTTTCGTTGCGGTAGCACAAGTTATGCTGGTTCGCCAAGTCCAGCCTTGCAAACGTCGGCCTCTTCGCTTGTGGGAGGTTAATCCCGAGGGACCCCGCGCCATTCAAAATTTCTTCGGCCTGACGCACGAGGAGATGTACAAGTCGTTCTTCGGACCTCAAGTGGAGTGTCCGGAAATCACCGAGGATGCGGGCCTGAGTAGCAACCACGCCGCCAAACAGGTAAATCATCTTCCGACCGAGCGTACTACCTTTCCTTTGATGCGAAGTTATTTCTGAGAGTCCGCTTCTTGACCAGGACTGGCTAACGAACGCGAAGTTGATTCGGTGCTCGGCCCCCCTCCCTGAGGGTTTGGAAAATCCGATATTGGAAAAGATGCTCCAGGCCGCACCTTGCCCGGAGCCCTTGAAGGAAAGTGCGGGCGGTCGCGGGCCCCAAACGCTGGCCGCTCTAGCTGAGGGAGCGAGCGTCTCCATGAAGGAAGTCAACCAGAAGAGGAAAAGGATAGCGTCTGGGGATGCAGAAGCCGAAGCTTCCAAACGGGAGAAGAAGTCTCCCACAGAGGGTCCTACCCCGGGGGGTGCGGTTGCCGCACAAGTCCGCGGGGGGATCAATTCTCCCACGAGTCGTAAGTGACCCAAAATACCTTAATAGTACAGATATGTCGTCTTTTCTTCTGAGAAGATAACCACTGCATGTATCTTTGCAGTTCGGGCCTTAGCCCCTCTCAAATGAGCTCGTCTTTGGGGGATCTTCTTCCAGAGATGATGGAGAGCGAAACTCCTCCTCCGGACTCCTCCACTCCGGAAGCGGGCGACCCTCATGTGTCGTCGCGGAGGGCCTCTCCGAGTCCGGCGAGCCCAGAAGATAATCCCGTCGACCCCCGAAGTTCCCAGTGTCCAGCTCCCGAAGAGAGCAGAGAAACGATTCCGGCACCGTCTAGTGTGCGGTCGGATGGTCTGAGGGAGTTGGTGGGGCGAGCAGCCATCTCAGATGAACGCCGTGTGCTGATAAATACGGTGATGGAGAGAATCTCGTCCGCCGAAAGCGGATTGCATAAAGCTTTTATGAGTCTACTGACTGCGTTTGAGGTACGTAAAATAATGTATGATAGTCCTGCACATACTAGGTGTGCCCTGTGTAGATAGTAGCCCCTGAGACTTTGGTCGTCATCGGAAACGACGACGAACAGAGGATCATATTCCCAGGTAATAACCATACTGCCTTTATGTGCAGGTGATGGAAGCTCCGGTGGCTAGCCGGGCTCGCGAGTTTGCCCATTTAGAACGGCAGTTGCATGCGGCAGACGCCGACATCGAGCTTGTTAACAAAAGGCTTGACGAGGCGCAGGGTAGGTGTTATTATCTGGTAAACGCCGCATAGTAAGAGCAGCATGAAGCCAGTATATTGAACATGTTATTACTGCAGATGGAGCTGCCACTGTTGAAGCCTTGCGGGCGGAACTTGCTCGAGCCAAGGAACAAGCGAGATTGGGTAATGTGGCTGCTTTGAAGGTGGCCGAAGAGTTGCAAGCCGAGAAGGCCGCGCATGGCGAGAGCCGAGATAAGATGGCCAGGATGGCCATAGAATTAAAAGCCGCCACCGACCGTTACCGGGTTCTTGAAAAGGAAAACCAGGCGAAGGTATCGGACCTTGAGAAGGCTGCTGCAACAGGGAAAGACCTCCGCTCTGCAATGAGGGCAAAGAAGGAGGAGCTGCAGGAAGCCGGGGATATTGTAGCCGGGAAATCCTTTATGTTGTAGAGGAAGTTCGGAGATCCACGGTATGCCCCTCTGGATCGTCTGTGGAGTTTGGAAGATGTGTGTATGGATTTGGCGGCGAGCGCTGCCGATGCGGCCAAGTACTTCCACAGTCAGACGAACCGTGAAGTAGACCGGCTGTTTTGGAAACAATTCCTTTCTCCCGAGCGTCCGCTTTCATTGACGGACCAATTAGCCGAATGGGCCGAACTAAATAGGTTGTCCAGACTCTCCATGAGGTCTATTGTGGATCAGCTATGGCCGGAAAGGTCAAAACCGAGCAGCTATTTCAGCTTGGTGCAGCAGTTCCTTGACGTGGTGCCGCACATAAATGCGATGAAGATGTCGGCGTGCATAGAAGGCGCAAGAATGGCCTTTGCCCGTGCTAAAGCATACTGGGCAGAGATGGATGCTACCACTGTTGCAGCGCAGGATTCGGCCATAGGTCGAAGGGCTGCTGAGCACTACTTTGAGGAAGTTCTTGAGGGTGCTCGTTTGATAGAGACCCAGTGCTCAAAAAATATTATGTTTGAGTGACATGTAATCTCATTGTAAGCGAAATGCTTTTATAAATTTTCATAAGGCTACTTTTATACTTTTGCCTGAAAGTATTGTGATGCCTCCTGGGCGGCCGTTTATGTATACATGTGTATAACCTGAAAGATTGCAGTCATCAGCTTCAACCCCCACGCATATAATGCGGAGGTGTTCGCAGAGACACACGTTCACACTTAACCCAACATCGTGGTCCTATTAAGGAGGTGATAGCGGAGCGAGCGAGGCAACTGGACTATAATGCTTTAACACTTTCACTTAGCCATAGGAGTTTGACAGTGGGGCTACTAGATAGCCCCTTGTGGCTCCACACTCTCCCGATCCCGGGGTGCGTACATGCCTGGCCGGGAAACGGCCCTTCGTTAAGGCGAGGGAATTCTAACATTCCCATAGGTCGTCGAGTGGTTGACCAGTCTCACGCTATATCATGACAGTCAGCTTTCGGCTTTCTCTACTGAGGTGCTGGTCCGGATGAACCAGGGCACAATCGCAGTAGTTCTCCTGGTGCTACCTTAGCCGGTAAAGCGGAACGTAAGGCACCAAAACACAGGAGCTGGGTAAACCCAACATTTGACCAAAGACAATGATTCGGAGCTGATGCATATAGGGCCAAACTCGCGCCGCCGAACACTCCCTAAGGTATTCGGTCTTTGTGGTATAAACCGGGCCTAAAAATGGCCTTTGAAAGAAGCCCCTTGTGTCCAGGTACGTGCATTGTTCTGGCGTGGCCACATGCCAAGACGTCAGCATCCTTCTCAATGGTGGATATGTATCAACAAGAGACAGTAAAAAAGGTTTACGCAGGGTCTTAATCTAAAAAGAATCCTTGGGGCGGGTCCCTGCTGCACGTCTGCGCCTGTGTCTCCGTTGTGCCGTATCCTGGACAGGTGTGGCACGATGATCGTCTATAAAAGAGATGAATTTAGGTGAAAAAGGTTGTCGTGCAAAAAGATAATTGAAGAAACTATGCATAATTCAAGATGAGGAGGAATGGCCACATGTCTGCGCGCGTTGAGCCCCTTGTAAATAGGGGTGTGACCATTTATTCGGTATAAGTAGCGGTGCCGGACTCGATTTGTTGTGTCTGAGGTCTTGACGACCTATGGGGCGCTTTGGCTAGTCCGGGCGCCTTTAGTGTGTGGGTGCCAAGGCAGCCTCACTCTCTTCGGCACGCAGAGATCGCTTGATATTTCCTTGTACTAAAATGATGCCGCGTGGACCGGGCATCTTGAGTGTGAGGGAGGCGTAGTGTGGTATTGCATTAAAGCGAGCGAAAGCTTCACGCCCGAGCAGTGCTTGATAGCCACTTTGAAACGGAGCGATGTGGAAGGTTAAATGCTTGCTACAGAAGTTATCGGGAGAGCCAAATATAACTTGTAGTAGAAGGGAGCCTGTACAACGAGCCCCTGGGCCTGGCGTTACTCCTTTAAAGGTAGTATTGCTCTGGTGAATTTGTGTTGGGTCTAACCCCATCCCGCGGATTGTATCCTGGTATATTACGTTTAGGCTGCTGCCGCCGTCCATCAAGACTCGTGTGAAGTGATATCCGCCAATTACTGGGTCTAATACCAAGGCAGCCCATCCTGCGTGTCGGATACTTGCTGAGTAATCATGATGGTCGAAAGTGATCGGTTGAGACGACCATTGGCAGGACTTCGAGGTGACAGGCACTTGGGTATATTTTCTTGGGGGTGCCGCATTGTTTTTTCCCTTGATCATGTGTAGTACGTTTACTGTTTTGACTTCTGGTGGGAATTTCTTTTGTTCCCCCGTGTCTTGCTTGGGGGGCTCGTCCTCGTCTTCACTTGGTGAGTCCTCCCCCTTGTGTACGGCATTGAGCTTGCCGGACTGCTTGAAGACCCAACATTCTCTGTGGGTATGATTAGCAGGTTTACCCGGGGTACTGTGGATCTGACATACTTGGTCCAGAATTTTGTTGAGGCTGGACAGTTCATCCCTGGTGCCTTTAGTGGGCGGCTTTTGACCTGGCCGAGAGCTTTTGAATCCGGCATTTACTGTCGTGCCCTTCGTGCTGTCTTCTTTATTCCGGCGTTTGTTATTGATGTTGCACCGTGATTTCCCGTTTCCATCTCTAACTTCCGATGTACTGGGGTCGCTGGTGCTGCATCTGGCTAGCCAGCTGTCCTCACCCGTGCAAAAGCGGGTCATGAGGTTTGTTAATGCGGCCATCGTTCTCGGCTTATTTTGGCCGAGGTGTCTGGCGAGCCATTCGTCACGGACGCTATGCTTGACAGCCGCTAAGGCTTCGGCGTCTGGACAGTTGAAAATCTGGTTCTTTTTAGTAAGAAACCTATTCCAAAGCTTTCGGGCTGACTCTCCGGGTTGCTGAGTTATATGACTCAAATCGTCCGCATCCGGAGGTCGGACATAAGTCCCTTGAAAATTTGCCCGAAAGGCGTCTTCGAGCTCTTCCCAACTTCCAATGGAGCTTTCGGGGAGGCCTTTGAGACAGTGACGAGCTTGCCCTTTGAGCTTGAGGGGTAAGTATTTGATGGCGTGGAGATCATCTCCTCGAGCCATATGGATATGAAG
Source organism: Triticum urartu (assembly GCF_003073215.2). NCBI lineage: Eukaryota > Viridiplantae > Streptophyta > Magnoliopsida > Poales > Poaceae > Triticum > Triticum urartu. The sequence goes on along the minus strand of NC_053027.1, from coordinate 536,286,970 downwards.
GATATAGTCCTCAATCCAAACCCCGGGGTCTATTGTTCCATCGTATGCCTCTATGTTTACGGGTTTGAATCCCTCTGGAAATTCATGGTCCAGCACCTCGTCGGTGAAACATAGAGGGTGTGCGGCACCCCTATACCTGGGTGTACCGCGTTGTTCGGATATTTGTTGTGTTGCATTGTATGCTGGGGGGCGCTTGCGTGGTCCATAGATGGATCTTGTTGCGCCGTCCTTTGGGTGCGAACCCTCACCTGGGTCGCGTGTTGTATTGTGAGCGGCGTTGTATGCCGCTCTGTGTTGGTAGTGTTGGGGAACGTTGCAGAAAACAAAAATTTTCCTACTCGTTTCACCAAGATCATCTAGGAGTTCATCTAGCAATGACTCATTGGATGCATCTACATACCTTTGTAGATCGCGCACGGAAGCGTTCAAAAGAACGGTGATGATGTAGTCGTACTCGACGTGATCCAAATCACCGATGACCAGCGCCGAACGGACGGCACCTCCGCGTTCAACACACGTACGGGACGGGAGACGTCTCCTCCTTCTTGATCCAGCAAGGGAGAAGGAGAGGTTGATGAAGATCCAGCAGCACGACGGTGTGGTGGTGGATGCAGGGCGTCACAGAAGCAGGGCTTCGCCAAGACTACGAGGGAGAGACGTAACGGGGGGAGATGGAGGCGCCAGGGGCTGGTGTAAAATCCCTCCTCTCCCCCCACTATATATAGGGGTGCCATGGGGGGGCGCCGGCCCTAGTAGATGAGATCTACTAGGGGGGCGGCGGCCAAGGGGAGGTTTCCTTCCCCCCCAAGGCACCTAGGGGTGCCTTCCACCACATGGACTCTTCCATGGTGGAAATCCTAGGCGCATGGGCCTATAGGGGCTGGCGCCCCAGCCCACTATGGGCTGGGTTCCCTACTATTTCAGCCCATGGGGCCCTCCGGGATAGGTGGCCCCACCCGGTGGACCCCCGGGACCCTTCCGGTGGTCCCGGTACAATACCGATAACCCCGAAACTTGTCCCGATGCCCGAAACAGCACTTCCTATATATAATTCTTTACCTCCGGACCATTCCAGAACTCCTCGTGACGTCCGGGATCTCATCCGGGACTCCGAACAACATTCGGGTTACTGCATATACATATCTTCACAACCCTAGCGTCACCGAACCTTAAGTGTGTAGACCCTACGGGTTCGGGAGACAAGCAGACATGACCGAGACGACTTCTCCAGTCAATAACCAACAGGGATCTGGATACCCCATGTTGCTCCACATGCTCCACGATGATTTCATCGATGAACCACGATGTCGAGGATTCATCAACCCCGTATGCAATTCCCTTTGTCAATCGATATGTTACTTGCCCGAGATTCGATCGTCGGTATCCAATACCTCGTTCAATCTCGTTACCGGCAAGTCACTTTACTCGTACCGCAATGCATGATCCCGTGACCAGACACTTGGTCACTTTGAGCTCATTATGATGATGCATTACCGAGTGGGCCCAGCGATACCTCTCTGTCATACGGAGTGACAAATCCCAGTCTTGATCCATGTCAACCAAACAGACACTTTCGGAGATACCCGTAGTCTACCTTTATAGTCACCCAGTTACGTTGTGACGTTTGGTATACCCAAAGCACTCTTACGGTATCCGGGAGTTACACGATCTCATGGTCTAAGGAAAAGATACTTTGACATTGGAAAACTCTAGCAAACGAACTATACGATCTTGTGCTATGTTTAGGATTGGGTCTTGTCCATCACATCATTCTCCTAATGATGTGATCTCGTTACCAATGACATCTAATGTCCATAGTCAGGAAACCATGACTATCTATTGATCAACGAGCTAGTCAACTAGAGGCTCACTAGGGACATGTTGGTGTCTGTTATTCACACATGTATTACGATTTTCGGATAACACAATTATAGCATGAATAAAAACAATTATCATGAAGAAGGAAATATAATAATAATGCTTTTATTATTGCCTCTAGGGCATATTTCCAACAGTCTCCCACTTGCACTAGAGTCAATAATCTAGTTACATTGTGATGAATCGAACACCCATGGAATTCTGGTGTTGATCATGTTTTGCTCTAGGGAGAGGTTTAGTCAACGGATCTGCTACATTCAGGTCCGTATGTACTTTACAAATTTCTATGTCTCCATCTTGAACATTTTCACGAATGGAGTTGAAGCGACGCTTGATGTGCCTTGTCTTCTTGTGAAACCTGGGCTCCTTGGCAAGAGCAATAGCTCCAGTGTTGTCACAGAAGAGCTTGATCGGCCCCGACGCACTGGGTATGACTCCTAGGTCGGTGATGAACTCCTTCACCCATATTTCTTCATGTGCTTCCTCCGAGGCTGCCATGTACTCCGCTTCACATGTAGATCCCGCCACGACGCTTTGCTTGCAACTGCACCAGCTTACTGCCCCACCATTCAAAATATACACGTATCCGGTTTGTGACTTAGAGTCATCCAGATCTGTGTCGAAGCTAGCGTCGACGTAACCCTTTACGACGAGCTCTTCGTCACCTCCATAAACGAGAAACATTTCCTTAGTCCTTTTCAGGTACTTCAGGATATTCTTGACCGCTGTCCAGTGTTCCTTGCCGGGATTACTTTGGTACCTTCCTACCAAACTTACGGCAAGGTTTACATCAGGTCTGGTACACAGCATGGCATACATAATAGAACCTATGGCTGAGGCATAGGGGATGACACTCATCTCTTCTATTTCTTCTGCCGTGGTCGGACATTGAGCTGAGCTCAATTTCATACCTTGCAACACAGGCAAGAACCCCTTCTTAGACTGATCCATATTGAACTTCTTCAATATCTTATCAAGGTATGTGCTTTGTGAAAGACCTATGAGGCGTCTCGATCTATCTCTATAGATTTTGATGCCTAATATATAAGCAGCTTCTCCAAGGTCCTTCATTGAAAAACTTTTATTCAAGTAGGCCTTGATGCTGTCCAAGAGTTCTATATCATTTCCCATCAAAAGTATGTCATCTACATATAATATGAGAAATGCTACAGAGCTCCCACTCACTTTCTTGTAAACACAGGCTTCTCCATAAGTCTGCATGAACCCAAACGCTTTGATCATCTCATCAAAGCGAATGTTCGAACTCTGAGATGCTTGCACCAGCCCATAAATCAAGCGTTGGAGCTTGCACACCTTGTCAGCATTCTTGGGATCGACAAAACCTGCCGGCTGCATCATATTAGGATCGACAAAACCTGCCGGCTGCATCATATACAATTCCTCCTTAAGGAAACCATTAAGGAATGCCGTTTTGACGTCCATTTGCCATATCTCATAATCATAGAATGCGGCAATCGCTAACATGATTCGGACGGACTTCAGCTTTGCTACCGGTGAGAAAGTCTCATCGTAGTCAACCCCTTGAACTTGTCGATAACCTTTAGCGACAAGCCGAGCTTTATAGACGGTTACATTACCATCCGCGTCTGTCTTCTTCTTAAAGATCCATTTATTTTCTATGGCTCGCCGTTCAACGGGCAAGTCAGTCAAAGTCCATACTTCGTTTTCATACATGGATCCTATCTCGGATTTCATGGCTTCTAGCCATTTGTCGAAATCCGGGCCCACCATCGCTTCTTCATAGTTCGAAGGTTCACCGTTGTCTAACAACATGATTTCCAAGACAGGGTTGCCGTACCACTCTGGTGCGGAACGTGTCCTTGTGGACCTTCGAATTTCAGTAGGAGCTTGATCAGAAGTATCTTGATCATTATCATTAACTTCCTCTCTAGTCGGTGCTGGCACCTCAGGAACATTTTCTTGAGTTGCGCCATTTTCCGGTTCAAGAGGTAATACTTCATCAAGCTCTACTTTCCTCCCACTTACTTCTTTCGAGAGAAACTCTTTCTCTAGAAAGGACCCATTCTTGGCAACAAAGATCTTGCCTTCGGATCTGAGGTAGAAGGTGTACCCAATAGTTTCTTTTGGGTATCCTATGAAGACGCATTTTTCCGACTTGGGTTCGAGCTTTTCAGGTTGAAGTTTCTTGACATAAGCATCGCATCCCCAAACTTTTAGAAACGACAGCTTAGGTTTCTTCCCAAACCATAATTCATACGGTGTCGTCTCAACGGATTTCGACGGAGCCCTATTTAAAGTGAATGCGGCAGTCTCTAAAGCATAGCCCCAAAAAGTTAGCGGTAAATCTGTAAGACACATCATAGATCGCACCATATCTAATAGAGTGCGATTACGACGTTCGGACACACCGTTACGCTGAGGTGTTCCAGGTGGCGTGAGTTGTGAAACTATTCCACATTTTCTTAAGTGCGTGCCAAATTCGTGACTCAAGTATTCTCCTCCACGATCTGATCGTAGAAACTTGATTTTCCTGTCACGTTGATTTTCAACCTCACTCTGAAATTCCTTGAACTTTTCAAAGGTTTCAGACTTGTGTTTCATTAAGTAGATATACCCATACCTACTTAAATCATCAGTGAGGGTGAGAACATAACGATAGCCACCGCGAGCCTCAACACTCATTGGACCGCACACATCAGTATGTATGATTTCCAATAAGTCGGTTGCTCGCTCCATTGTTCCTGAGAATGGAGTCTTGGTCATTTTACCCATAAGGCATGGTTCGCATGTGTCAAATGATTCATAATCAAGAGACTCTAAAAGTCCATCAGCATGGAGCTTCTTCATGCGTTTGACACCTATGTGACCAAGGCGGCAGTGCCACAAGTATGTGGGACTATCATTATCAACCTTACTTCTTTTGGTACTCACATTATGAACATGTGTAGCATCACGTTCGAGATTCATAAAGAATAAACCATTCACCATAGGAGCATGACCATAAAACATATCTCTCATAAAAATGGAACAACCATTATTCTCAGATTTAAAAGAGTAGCCATCTCGAATTAAACGAGATCCTGATACAATGTTCATGCTCAAAGCTGGCACTAAATAACAATTATTAAGGTTTAAAACTAATCCCGAAGGGAGATGCAGAGGCAGCGTGCCGACGGCGATCACATTGACCTTGGAACCATTCCCGACGCGCATCGTCACCTCGTCCTTTGCCAGTTTCCGCTTATTCCGCAGCCCCTGCTTTGAGTTACAAATGTGAGCAACTGCACCGGTATCAAATACCCAGGAGCCACTACGGGCACTAGAAAGGTACACATCAATTACATGTATATCACATATACCTTTTGTTTTGCCGGCCTTCTTATCCGCTAAGTACTTAGGGCAGTTCCGCTTCCAGTGACCGCTTCCCTTGCAATAAAAGCACTCAGTCTCGGGCTTGGGTCCATTCTTTGGCTTATTCCCGGCAGTTTGCTTGCCGGGCGCGGCAACCTCCTTGCCATCCTTCTTGAAGTTCTTTTTACCCTTGCCTTTCTTGAACTTAGTGGTTTTATTGACCATCAACACTTGATGTTCCTTCTTGACTTCCACCTCTGCTGATTTCAGCATTGAGAACAACTCAGGAATGGTCTTTTGCATCCCCTGCATGTTGAAGTTCATCACAAAGCTCCTGTAGCTTGGTGGAAGCGACTGGAGGATTCTGTCAATGACTGCATCATCCGGGAGATTAACTCCCAGCTGAGACAAGCGGTTATGTAACCCAGACATAGTGAGTATGTGCTCACTGACAGAACTATTTTCCTCCATTTTACAGCTGAAGAACTTATTGGAGACTTCATATCTCTTGATCCGGGCATGAGCTTCGAACATCTCGTATGCTCCATGTCTCTCAAAACGTTTTTGGAGCCCCGGCTCTAAGCTGTAAAGCATGCCGCACTGAACGAGGGAGTAGTCGTCAACACCTGTCTGCCAAGCGTTCATAACGTCTTGGTTCTGTGGGACAGGAGCTTCACCTAGCGGTGCTTGTAGGACATAATCTTTCTTGGCAGCTATGAGGATGATCCTCAGGTTCCAGACCCAGTCCGTATAGTTGCTGCCATCGTCTTTCAGCTTGGTTTTCTCTAGGAACGCGTTGAAGTTGAGGACTACGTTGGCCATTTGATCTACAAGACATATTGCAAAGATTTTAGACTAAGTTCATGATAATTAAGTTCATCTAATCAAATTATTAATGAACTCCCACTTAGATTAGACATCCCTCTAGTCTTCTAAGAATTACATGATCCGAGTTAACTAGACCGTGTCCGATCATCACGTGAGACGGACTAGTCAACGTCGGTGAACATCTTCATGTTGATCGTATCTTCTATACAACTCATGCTCGACCTTTCGGTCTCCTGTGTTTCGAGGCCATGTCTGTACATGCTAGGCTCGTCAAGTCAACCTAAGTGTTTGCATGTGTAAATCTGTCTTACACCCGTTGTATGTGAACGTCTGAATAAAACACCCGATCATCACGTGGTGTTTTGAAACAGCGAACTGTCGCAACGGTGTACAGTTAGGGGGAACACTTCTTGAAATTATTTATGAGGGATCATCTTATTTACTACCGTCGTTCTAAGTAAACAAGATGCAAAACATGATAAACATCACATGCAATCAAATAATAAACGTGACATGATATGGCCAATATCACATAGCTCCTTTGATCTCCATCTTGGGGCTCCATGATCATCTTGTCACCGACTTGACACCATGATCTCCATCATCGTGTCTCCATGAAGTTGCTCGCCAACTATTACTTCTACTACTATGTCTAATGCGTTTAGCAATAAAGTAAAGTAATTTACATGGCATTTCTCGATGACACGCGGGTCATATAAAAGAATAAAGACAACTCCTATGGCTCCTGCCGGTTGTCATACTCATCGACATGCAAGTCGTGATTCCTATTACAATAGCATGAACATCTCATACATCACATATAGATCATTCATCATTCATCACAACTTTGGCCATATCATATCACAAACCACTTGCTGCAAAAACAAGTTAGACGTCCTCTAATTGTTGTTGCAAGTTTTACGTGGCTGAATTAGGGTTCTAGCAAGAACGTCTTCTTACCTACGTTAAAGCCACAACGTGATTTGTCAACTTCTATTTACCCTTCATAAGGACCCTGTTCATCGAATCCGCTCCAACTAAAGTGGGAGAGACAGACACCCGCCAGCCACCTTATGCAACTAGTGCATATTAGTCGGTGGAACGGGTCTCACGTAAGCGTACGTGTAAGGTTGGTCCGGGCCGCTTCATCCCACAATACCGATGAAGCAAGAAAAGACTAGTAGCGGCAAGAAAGTTGACAAATCTACGCCCACAACAAATTGTGTTCTACTCGCGCAAGAAGAACTACGCATAGACCTAGCTCTGATACCACTGTTGGGGAACGTTGCAGAAAACAAAATTTTTCCTACTCGTTTCACCAAGATCATCTAGGAGTTCATCTAGCAACGAGTCATTGGATGCATCTACATACCTTTGTAGATCGCGCACGGAAGGGTTCAAAAGAACGGTGATGATGTAGTCGTACTCGACGTGATCCAAATCACCGACGACCAGCGCCGAACGGACGGCACCTCCGCGTTCAACACACGTATGGGACGGGAGACGTCTCCTCCTTCTTGATCCAGCAAGGGAGAAGGAGAGGTTGATGAAGATCCAGCAGCACGACGGCGTGGTGGTGGATGCAGGGTGTCACAGAAGCAGGGCTTCGCCAAGACTACGAGGGAGAGACGTAACGGGGGGAGATGGAGGCGCCAGGGGCTAGTGTAAAATCCCTCCTCTCCCCCCACTATATATAGGGGTGCCATGGGGGGGGCGCCGGCCCTAGTAGATGAGATCTACTAGGGGGGGCGGCGGCCAAGGGGAGGTTTCCTTCCCCCCCAAGGCACCTAGGGGTGCCTTCCACCACATGGACTCTTCCATGGTGGAAACCCTAGGCGCATGGGCCTATAGGGGCTGGCGCCCCAGCCCACTATGGGCTGGGTTCCCTACTATTTCATGCCCATGGGGCCCTCCGGGATAGGTGGCCCCACCCGGTGGACCCCCGGGACCCTTCCGGTGGTCCCGTACAATACCGATAACCCCGAAACTTGTCCCGATGCCCGAAACAGCACTTCCTATATATAATTCTTTACCTCCGGACCATTCCGGAACTCCTCGTGACGTCCGGGATCTCATCCGGGACTCCGAGACAACATTCGGGTTACTGCATATACATATCTTCACAACCCTAGCGTCACCGAACCTTAAGTGTGTAGACCCTACGGGTTCGGGAGACAAGCAGACATGACCGAGACGACTCTCCGGTCAATAACCAACATCGGGATCTGGATACCCATGTTGGCTCCCACATGCTCCACGATGATTTATCGGATGAACCACGATGTCGAGGATTCAATCAACCCCGTATGCAATTCCCTTTGTCAATCGATATGTTACTTGCCCGAGATTCGATCGTCGGTATCCCAATACCTCGTTCAATCTCGTTACCGGCAAGTCACTTTACTCGTACCGCAATGCATGATCCCGTGACCAGACACTTGGTCACTTTGAGCTCATTATGATGATGCATTACCGAGTGGGCCCAGCGATACCTCTCTGTCATACGGAGTGACAAATCCCAGTCTTGATCCATGTCAACCAAACAGACACTTTCGGAGATACCCGTAGTCTACCTTTATAGTCACCCAGTTACGTTGTGACGTTTGGTATACCCAAAGCACTCTTACGGTATCCGGGAGTTACACGATCTCATGGTCTAAGGAAAAGATACTTTGACATTGGAAAACTCTAGCAAACGAACTATACGATCTTGTGCTATGTTTAGGATTGGGTCTTGTCCATCACATCATTCTCCTAATGATGTGATCTCGTTACCAATGACATCTAATGTCCATAGTCAGGAAACCATGACTATCTATTGATCAACGAGCTAGTCAACTAGAGGCTCACTAGGGACATGTTGGTGTCTGTTATTCACACATGTATTACGATTTCCGGATAACACAATTATAGCATGAATAAAGACAATTATCATGAACAAGGAAATATAATAATAATGCTTTTATTATTGCCTCTAGGGCATATTTCCAACAGGTAGAGGGGTCGTCTATCTGACTAGGTGGCTGCTTTGATATTTGGTTGTGGGGGGTCTGCGGCCTCCTCATCGAATTCGGGTAGCAACTTCCGCTTTGGGTAGCTCTTGGAGGGGCAATTGTCGCCGTACCTTGCTGCAGTGTTGAGTATTTTGCTCCATTTGAACTGGAGTGTGTCTTGCGCGGCCTTGAGCCTTCGCTTCTGCTTTTTGAGGCTCCTCGTGGTGGCAACAAGCCTTTTACGGGCGTTCTGCTCCTCCGGGTGCCTGTCCAGCGTTATGTCGTCCGGACCATTATCCTTGATAGGGTTTGTTTGTTCGGTTTGGTTATCCGGATTGTCGTTTTCCGGCAGCGGTTCGCCCTGCTCCAGAGCTGGGTCTGTGTGATCGCTATTTCTGTCGAGGTGGGATTTGGGACGGCGCTTGCGTCGCCGCTTTGACTGCTTTTCGAGGGAACAATCCTTCGGTGCGTCCTTCCGCTCTTCGTCGTCATCTTTTGGTGCGTCCACCATGTATACGTCATATGATGAGGTGGCGTTCCAGGGCTCAATAGGCGCTGGTTCTTCATCGTCTCCTTCATCGGCATCCATACCGTCAATGTTGTCGGAGTCGAAGTCGAGCATGTCGGTTAAGTCGTCGACAGTGGCTACGAAGTGGGTGGTGGGTGGGTTTTGAATTTCTTCATCGTCCGTACCCCAACCTCGCTGACTGTAGTCTGGCCAGGGCTCTCCTGATAAAGAGAGAGACTTCATTGACTTCAAGATATCGCCGAAAGGCGAGTGCTGAAAGACGTCCGCGGCTGTGAACTCCATAATCGGCGCCCAATCGGATTCGATCGGCAGGGGCGCGGAGGGTTTGGAGTCTGGAGAAGAATCCGGCTCCATGGAGTCACGAGTCTTGTAGAGTACGGGGCTGGTGTTCGGCTCAACTGCCGTTGGGATTACAGCCCCCGAGGTGGCGTCCAACCGCCCATCCTCGATCGGCGGGGTTGGCTCCGAACTAAGGGTCGGAGCCGATGCGGGTGCGGCCTCCAGTGCACTGTTCGGCGGCAGAGCTAGATCGTGCTCGTCGTGACAGTGCGACGCGCTCAGCAGTGGTTCGAATTCGTCGAAGATCAAGTCTCCGCGGATGTCAGTCGTGTAGTTTAAACTTCCGAATCTGACCTGACGGCCAGGCACGTAGCTTTCGATCTGCTCTAGATGGCCAAGTGAATTGGCCCACAGTGCGACGCCACCAAAGACGAAGATCTGTTCGGGGAGGAAGGTCTCACCCTGGACTGCATCGCCATTGGTGATCGTAGGAGCCATCGGGCCTGACGGCGACGGCACAGAGGAACTCTCAATGAAAGCACCAATGTCGGTGTCAAAACCGGTGGATCTCGGGTAGGGGGTCCCGAACTGTGCGTCTAGGCCGGATGGTAACAGGAGGCAAGGGATACGAAGTTTTACCTAGGTTCGGGCCCTCTCGATGGAGGTAAAACTCTACGTCCTGCTTGATTAATATTGATGATATGGGTAGTACAAGAGTAGATCTACCACGAGATCAGAGAGGCTAAACCCTAGAAGCTAGCCTATGGTATGATTGTTGATGTGTATGTTGTCCAACGGACTAAGACCCTCCGGTTTATATAGACACCGGAGAGGCTTAGGGTTACACAGAGTCGGTTACGATGGTAGGAGATCTGAACATCCGTATCGCCAAGCTTGCCTTCCACGCCAAGGAAAGTCCCTTCCGGACACGGGACGGAGTCTTCAATCTTGTATCTTCATAGTCTAGGAGTCCGGCTGAAGGTATAGTTCGGCTATCCGAACACCCCCTAATCCAGGACTCCCTCAGGGAGGAAAGTAGAACTTGATGAGGTAATTGTACCTGATCCCTTATTGGAAAGTAGTTCATCGCAGAAATGTGTTCCTATGACTACTACACCAATTAGTGAGGAAGCTAATGATGATGATCATGTAACTTCAGATCAATTTACTATCGAACCTCGTAGGTAAACCAGAGTGATATCCGCACCATAGTTGTACGGTAATACTGTTATAGAGGTCATGTTACTTGACCGTGACGAGCCTACGAACTATGAGGAAGCGATTATGAGCCCAGATTCCGTGAAATGGCTTGAGGCCATGAAACCTGAGATGAGATCCATGTATGAGAACAAAGTATGGACTTTGATTGACTTGCCCATTGATCGGCGAGCCATTGATATTAAATGGATCTTCAAGAGGACGATGGACACTGATAGTAGTGTCACTATCTACAAAGCTAGAATTGTCGAAAAAAGGTTTTCGACAAGTTCAAGGTGTTGACTACGATGAGAGTTTCTCACTCGTATCTATGCTCAAGTCTGTCTGAATCATGTTAGCAATTGCCGCATTTTATGAAATCTGGCAAGTGGATAAACAAAACTGCATTCCTTAATGGATTTATTAAAGAAGAGTTGTAGATGATGCAACCAGAAGATTTTGTCAATCCTAAAGGTACTAACAAAATATGCAAGCTCCAGCGATCCATCTATGGACTGGTGCAAGCATCTCGGAGTTGGAATATACGCTTTGATAAGTTGATCAAAGCATATAGTTTTATACAGACTTGCGGTGAAGCCTGTATTTACAAGAAAGTGAGTGGGAGCATTACAACATTTCTGATAAGTATATGTGAATGACATATTGTTGATCGGAGATAATGTAGAATTATTCTGCAAAGCATAAAGGAATGTTTGAAATGAGTTTTTCAAAGAAAGACCTCGGTGAAGCTGCTTACATATTGAGCATCAAGATCTATAGAGATAGATCAAGACGCTTGATAAGTTTTTCAATGAGTACATACCTTGACAAGATTTTGAAGTAGTTCAAAATGGAAAAGTCAAAAAGGAGTTCTTGCTTGTGTTACAAGGTGTGAAGTTGAGTAAGACTCAAAACCCGACCACTGCAGAAGAGAGAGAGAATGAAAGTCATTCCCTATGCCTCAGCCATAGGTTCTATAAAGTATGCCATGCTTTGTACCAAACCTATTGTATACCCTGCCCTGAGTTTGGCAAGGGAGTACAATAGTGATCTAGGAGTAGATCACTTGACATTGGTCAAAATTATCCTTAGTGGAATAAGGATATGTTTCTCGATTATGGAGGTGAAAAAAGTTCGTCGTAAAGGGTTACGTCGATGCAAGTTTTGACACTGATCCAGATGACTCTAAGTCTCAATCTGGATATATATTGAAAGTGGGAGCAATTAGCTAGAGTAGCTCCGTGCAGACCATTGTTGACATAGAAATTTGCAAAATACGTACGGATCTGAATGTGGCAGACCCATTGACTAAACTTCTCTCACAAGCAAAACATGATCACACCTTAGTACTCTTTGGGTGTTAATCACATAGCGATGTGAACTTGATTATTGACTCTAGTAAACCCTTTGGGTGTTGGTCACATGTTGATGTGAACTATGGGCGTTAATCACATGGTGATGTGAACTATTGGTATTAAATCACATGGCGATGTGAACTAGATTATTGACTCTAGTGCAAGTGGGAGACTGAAGGAAATATGCCCTAGAGGCAATAATAAAGTTATTATTTATTTCCGTATATCATGATAAATGTTTATTATTCATGCTAGAATTGTATTAACCGGAAACATAATACATGTGTGAATACATAGACAAACAAAGTGTCAGTAGTATGCCTCTACTTGACTAGCTCGTTGATCAAAGATGGTTATGTTTCCTAACCATAGACATGAGTTGTCATTTGATTAACGGGATCACATCATTAGGGGAATGATGTGATTGACTTGACCCATTCTGTTAGTTTAGCACTTGATCGTTTAGTTTGTTGCTATTGCTTTCTTCATGACTTATACATGTTCCTATGACTATGAGATTATGCAACTCCCGTTTACCAAAGGAACACTTAGTCTGCTACCGAACGTCACAACGTAACTGGGTGATTATAAAGGTGCTCTACAGGTGTCTCCAAAGGTACTTGTTGGGTTGGCGTATTTCAAGATTAGGATTTGTCACTCCGATTGTCGGAGAGGTATCTCTGGGCCCTCTCGGTAATGCACATCACTCAAGCCTTCAAGCATTGCAACTAATAAGTTAGTTGCGGGATGATGTATTACGGAACGAGTAAAGAGACTTGCCGGTAACGAGATTGAACTAGGTATTGAGATACCCATGACCGAATCTCGGGCAAGTAACATACCGATGACAAACGGAACAACGTATGTTGTTATGCGGTCTGACCGATAAAGATCTTCGTACAATATGTAGGAGCCAATATGAGCATCCAGGTTCTGCTATTGGTTATTGACCGGAGACGTGTCTCGGTCATGTCTACATAGTTCTCGAACCCGTAGGGTCCGCACGCTTAAAGTTCGGTGACGACCGTAATTAGGGTTTTTGTGTTTTCATGTACCGAAGGTTGTTAGGAGTCCCGGATGGGATCATGGACATGACGAGGAGTCTCGAAATGGTCGAGACATAAAGATTAATATATTGGAAGCCTATATTTGGATATTGGAAACGTTCCGGGTGAAATCGGGATTTTACCGGAGTACCGGGGGGTTACCGGAACCCCCCGGGGGTTAATGGGCCTACATGGGCCCTAAGGGAGAAGAGGAGGGCCGGCCAGGGCAGGTCGCGGCCCCCTCCCCCCGTAGTCCGAATAGGACAAGGAAGGGGGGCCGGCGCCCCCCTTTCCTCTTTCTCCTTCCCCTTTCCTTTTCCAACAAGGCAAGAGGGGGGAGTCCTACTCCCGATGGGAGTAGGACTCCTCCAGGCGCATCCCTAGGGCCGGCCGCACCCCCTCTCCCTCCTTTATATACGGGGGCAAGGGGGCACCCCATGACACACAAGTTGATCTTCGTGATCGTTCCTTAGCCGTGTGTGGTGCCCCCTTCCACCATATTCCACCTCGGTCATATCGTAGCGGTGCTTAGGCGAAGCCCTGCGTCGGTAGAACATAATCACCGTCATTACGCCATCGTGCTGACGAAACTCTCCCTCAACACTCGGTTGGATCGGAGCTCGAGGGACGTCACCGAGTTGAACATGTGCAGAACTCGGAGGTGCCGTACGTTCGGTACTTGGATCGGTCTGATCGGGAAGACGTACGACTACTTCCTGTACGTTGTGTCAATGCTTCCATTGCCGGTCTACGAGGGTACGTAGACAACACTCTCCCCTCTCGTTGCTATGCATCACCATGATCTTGCATGTGCGTAGGAATTTTTTTGAAATTACTACGTTCCCCAATAGCCACTAGTGAAACCTATGGCCCCTGGGTCTATTCTCATCATATTAATCTCCATCACTTTAATCTTGCTATGCTTTTTTACTTTGCTTTTACTTTTTACTTTGCATCTTTATACCAAAAATATTATATCTATCATATCTCACTCTCGTAAGTGACCGTGAAGGGATTGACAACCCCTAATCGCGTTGGTTGCGAGTAGCTATCGTTTTGTGCAGGTACAAGGGACTTGAGCATGGCCTCCTATTGGATTGATACCTTGGTTCTCAAAAACCGAGGGAAATACTTATGCTACTCTGTTGCATCATCCCTTCCTCTTTGGGGAAAACCAACGCAAGCTCAAGTCGTAGCAAGGATCGCTCACCACTCAGTAGGATTTTATAAGATTAGGCGAGTGCTGGACTGGTGCTAAGACTCCGAGTGGGAGGATTGCTCGCCACTCGGTAGGATTTTACAAACTTAGGCGAGTACTGGACTGCAACTAAGCCTCCGAGCGGGAGAACTTAGGCGAGTGCCGGACTGCCGCTAAGCCCCCGAGTGGGAGGATCGCTCACCACTTGGAAGGATTTTACAAACTTAGGCGAGTGCTGGACTGCAGCTAAGCCTCCGAGTGGGAGAACTTAGGTGAGTGCCAGACTACAGCTAAGCCCCCGAGTGGGAGGATTGCTCGCCACTCGGTAGGATTTTACAAACTTAGGCGAGTACTGGACTGCAAGCGAGTGCCGGACTGCAACTAAGCCCCCGAGTGGGAGGATCGCTCACCACTCGGTAGGATTTTCTTTCGAACTTAGGCGAAACGGATTCGCGGCTAAGCCTCCCGAGTGAGAGGCTTGCTCATCACTCGGTAGGATTTTCTTTCGAACTTAGGCGAAACGGATTCGCGACTAAGCCTACCCACTGGGGGATTTCGGAAGTAAATAAAAACAACAATAATCATGCGAGAAGACTGAAAAGCTCTTGTCTTAGACGGACAAATTACAAAAGTACTTCTTATTACATTTTATTCGAACAAGTGCTCAAGTATAAAAGGGGCGGAGCAGCTCCGCGTTCCAGGTCCTTCTGATGCTCAACAATGTAAAGATGGTATGCTCCATTGTGGAGAACTTTGGTGATGATGAAGCGGCCTTCCCAAGCCGGGGCGAGCTTGTGTGGTTTCTGCTGATCCACTCGAAGAACCAGGTCCCCCTCTTGAAAGGTTCGACCCCTCACGTTCCCGGCGTGGAATCGACACAAGTCTTGCTGATAAATGGTCGACCGGATCAAGGCCATCTCTCTTTCCTCCTCTAAGAGATCGACTGAATCCTACCGGGCCTGCTCTACTTCTTCTTTGGAGAAGAGCTCGACTCAGGGCGCATTGTGGAGCAGGTCACTCGGCAGAAGAGCTTCCGCTCCATAGACCAAGAAGAAAGGAGTTCGTCCAGTCGACCGATTGGGAGTTGTCCTCAGACCCCACAGAACTGACGGAAGTTCATCGACCCAAGAACGTGGTGCGTGTTTGAGGTCATGCATCAGTCGGGGTTTTAATCCTTTGAGAATCAGGCCATTGGCTCTTTCTTCTTGTCCGTACGACTGCGGGTGAGCGACTGAAGCATAGTCGACTCATGTGCCTTGAGAAGCGCAGAAAGCTCTAAACTCATCAGAATCGAAGTTCGACCCGTTGTCCGTGATGATGTTGTGTGGAACTCCATATCTGAATGTCAATTCTCTAATAAAACTGGCATCGGTGTTGGCTTCAAGACTCTTGATAGGTTTAGCTTCGATCCATTTGGTAAACTTGTCGACTGCCACGAGCACATGAGTGAAGCCGCTCCTACCAGTTCTCAGTGGTCCAACCACATCCAAACCCCAAACAGCAAAGGGCCAGACAGAGAAATGGTCTTCAGGGCTGACGCTGGGTTGTGAGACATGTTCGAGTAAAACTGGCAGCCTTCACATCTGTCGACTATATCTTTCGCCATTTCATTTGCTCGCGGCCAATAGAATCTGGCTCGGTATGCTTTAGCCACGATGGCCCGAGAGGACGCATGGTGGCCACAGGTCCCCGAGTGGATGTCGTTGAGGATCATTCGACCTTCTCCTGGCGTTATGCATCTCTGACTGACTCCAGTCACGCTTTCCCTGAACAATTGTCCTCTTATCACAGTAAAGGCCTTGGATCGACGGACGATCTGCCGAGCCTCTCCTTCGTCTTCTGGGAGTTCTTTTCTGAGGATGTACGCAATGTACGGCACTGTCCAGTCAGGTGTGATGACCAGAACCTCCATGATTAGGTCGACCACTTCTGGGACCTCGACTTCAGTCAGATCTGTGGCGCTCTTAGGCTGCGGGGGCTCTTCAGTAAAAGGAACTTCTTGAACGGTCAGTGTGTGAATATGCTCCAAAAACACATTGCTGGGAATGGCTTCTCTCTTGGAACCTATCTTTGCCAAGTCATCGGCTGCTTGCTTTTTCAGTCGGGGTATGTGATGGAGCTCTAACCCCTCAAACTTCTTTTCCAACTTCCTCACCGCGTTGCAGTAACCAGTCATGGCTGGGCTTCTGACATCCCACTCCTTCATCACTTGATTGACTACCAAATTTGAGTCATCGTAGACCATGAGGCGACGGACGCCGAGTGAGATGGCCATACGCAACCCACACAGGAGCGCTTCATATTCAGCTTCATTATTGGAGGAATCAATGTGAATCTGGAGGACATATCTGAGCTTGTCTCCTTGGGGGGATACCAGAACAACCCCAGCACCGGAACCATTCAGCATTTTGGATCCATCAAAGAACATGGTCCAGTGCTCCGAGTGAACATGAGTCGGCAGTTGTTGTTCAATCCACTCAGCGAGGAAATCTGCTATTGCTTGGGACTTAATAGCTTTCTTTGCCTCGAATTTGATATCTAAAGGAAGGAGTTCAATCGCCCATTTTTCCACTCGACCAGTTGCATCTCTGTTGTGCAGAATCTCTGACAACGGAGCGTCGCTGACGACTGTAACAGAGTGATCAGAGAAATAGTGTGCAACCTTCTTTGTGGTCATGTAAATCCCATAAACGAGCTTCTGATAGTGCGGATATCTCTACTTTGATGGAGTTAGAACTTCAGAAATATAATAAACTAGGCGATGAACTTTATAGGCTTTTCCCTCTTCTTGCCGCTCGACCGTAAGTACTGTACTGACGACTTGTCCAGTGGCTGCTATATAAAGCAGTAAAGGCTCTTTGCTGATTGGGGCAGCAAGCACTGGCTGGGTGGAAAGTAGGGCTTTTAGCTCTGCAAATGCTGCATGAGCTTCAGGAGTCCACTCGAACTTATCTAATTTCTTCATCAGTCAGTTAAGAGGCAATGCCTTTTCACCAAGGCGGGAAATGAATCGACTTAGGGTGGCCAAGCAACCAGTAAGCTTCTGGACATCATGCACACGCACAGAGTGTTTCATCCGGAGTATAGCACCCACTTTCTCTGGGTTAGCATCGATCCCTCGTTCGGAAACGAGAAAACCGAGTAATTTTCCGCCCAGAACTCCAAACGTGCACTTTGATGCATTAAGCTTGATAACATACCTTCTGAGGTTGGCAAAGGTTTCAGCAAGGTCAGTCAATGGGTCAGAACATTTATGTGACTTGACCACAATGTCATCCATGTATGCTTCCACATTCCGACTGATCTAAGTGAGCAGACACTTCTGAATCATCCACATGAATGTGGCTCCAGTGTTTTCCAAACCGAATGGCATAGTGACATAACAGAAGCACCCAAATGGGGTGATGAAAGCTGTTTTTATTTCATCGGGTCCGTACAAATGGATCTGGTGGCACCCGGAGTAGGCGTCCAAAAAGGACAAACGCTCGCACCCTGCAGTCGAGTCGACTATCTGGTCGATGCGAGGGAGAGGAAAGTGATCTTTCGGGCAGGCCCGATTGATATGCTTGAAGTCAATGCACATGCGAAGTGAGTCATCCTTCTTTGGGACCATGAAAACATTAGCTAACCACTCGGAGTGGTAAATCTCATGGATAAACTCAGCTGCCAAAAGCCGAGCCACCTCTTCATCGATTGCCTTTCTCTTCTATACAGCGGACCGTCGAAGATGTTCTTTGACTGGTTTCACTTTTGGGTCGACTCGCAAACAATGCTCAGCCAGTCCCCTGGGAACACCTGGCATGTCTGAAGGTTTCCATGCAAAGATGTCCCAGTTCTCACGGAGGAACTGGATGAGCGCTTCTTCCTATTTGGAGTCGAGTGTGGTTGAAATGTGAGTCGGAGCAGCATTGGGGTCTGTCGGGTGAATGTGAATCGACTTTGTTTCGCCAGACGACTGGAATGCTCAATTTGTGGCGGTCTTCTTGGCTTGCAACAACTCACTCGGATCTGCATTCTTCTGATATTCTTGCAATTCTACCACGACCATCTGTGCATCGACGATCATTGAACCCTTTTGGAAGCACTCTTCTGCCTTCTTCCGATTACCAGTGATAGTGATCACCCCTTTGGGACCAGGCATCTTCAATTTGAGGTACACGTAACATGGCCGAGCCATAAAACGTGCATAAGCTGGCCTGCCCAGAATAGCATGATCGGCACTCTGAAAATCCACAACTTTAAATGTCAACTTTTCTTTGCGGTAATTCTTGGAATCACCAAAAACCACGTCGAGAGCAATCTGGCCGAGTGATGCAGCCTTCTTGCCTGGAATGACCCCATGGAAACTCATATTACTCCCACTAAGTCTGGACATCGGAATGCCCATTCCTTTCAATGTGTCTGCATAAAGTATATTCAGGCCACTGCCACCATCCATCAGAACCTTTGTCAGTCGGGTGCCTTTGACTACTGGGTCGACCACCAATGCTTGCCTCCCAGTGGTGGCTATGTGCACTGGGTGATCGGACTGGTCGAATGAAATGGCAGTCTGAGACCACTTCAAATAACTGGGTGTCACCGGAGCGACCATGTTTACTTCTCTGTTGATGACTTTCAATCGACTTTTACTCTGAACGTCAGCGAAAATCATCAAGGTGGAATTCACATGGGGATAACCATCATCATCCTCTTCCTCATCCTCAACCTTGTCTGCTTCCTTCTCCTTTTCCTTGGGCTGTTTCTCTCGGAACTGTTGGATTAGGAGTCGACACTGTCGAGTGGTATGCTTCGGGTAAATGAAATTACCCTCTTCATCTTTTTTAGTGTGGATGTGGTATGGCAAATCCAGCACATCATTTCCATCTTGATCTTTTACTTTCTTGGGGTTCCACGGCCCCTTGGGTTTCCCCTTGAACTTTCCTTGAGTCACAGCTAAGGCTTCACCAGGGGGGGCTGGCTCGGCCTTGCGCTTCTCTTTCCGACTGGAGTTACCTCCTCCGGTTTCATGGGCGACTATTTTGTGCTTGCCACTCCGGAGTCGGTCTTCTTCTTCACCGTTGGCATACTTGGTGGAAATTTCCATCATCCGAGTCAGTCATATCTCCTGTCCGACCGAACTTCAGATTCAATTCCCGATACTTGACACCTTCTTTAAAGGCACAAATTGCCAGGTGATCAGACACATTCTCCACCGTGTGATGCAATGTCATCCATCTCTGGATATAATCCCTCAAAGACTCATTCGGTTTCTGCACGCAACACTGTAATTCGGTCAACCCTGCCGGCCGTTTGCAAGTCCCTTCGAACGTTCTGACAAATGCTCGGGCAAGATATTCCCAAGTATAAATACTGCTTGGTGCTAACTGATTCAGCCATGCTCTAGCCGAGCCCTCCAGCATCAGAGGAAGGTGTTTCATGGCCACTTCATCATTGCCGCCACCAATCTGGACAGCCACTCGGTTGTCTTCAAGCCAAGTATCAGGCTTGGACTCACCAGTGAACTTATTGACTCCAGTCGCCAACCTGAAGTTGGGAGGAATCACTGCAGCCCTGATGGCCCTGCTGAAGCACTCCGGACCTAAGACATGCACCCTGCTCCTGGTTGGTACATCTCTGTCACGACCCTCTCGGTGAGCTCTGTTTCTGTCGACCAAGCCCTAAACGAGAATAGATCTCGCATCAAAGCCCGGCTCTCTAGGGTCGACTGGAACCCCTTGCCCCATACTGTGAGGGTGTCTGTCATCATGTTGCCGAGGCACGTACGACCCACTCCTTGGGGAATGTGTGGGCACTCGACGATGATCATCGTGATCGACTCGATGAACATACTGCTTGCATTTTCTATACTGATCTCGTCGGTCTCCATGTCCCTCACGCCTCGGGGGCGATCTTGGGCTGTGAGCCGACTGAACTCTGTGTGCAACCATGGACCTGCTATGTATCCTATTCCGCGACTAAGATAATGCTATATTCTGCTCTCCTGCTTCACAGAGCAAAGCTCGGATCTGCACCAGACCTCGACCAGCTTCTGATTAGGAAGGTTGGATCGACTCCGCTATCCGGGCTGCAGCTGCGAGATTCTGGATCGAGGTTCGGTATGACTGAGTCGGAGGCGGAAAGAGCTGACGTCGACTGGATTCAGGAGCACGCTGTCGAGCACGCTCGTCGAGTGCGCGCTGGAGATTCTCCAGTCGAGTGCGCTCAGCCAAGTTGGCCAGGCGCGCCTCCTCCAAGGCCTGGGCCTCAGGGGTTTCTCCAACGATAGGAGTGTGAAGTGCATCCATGTTCCGGCGGCGAAGTTCTTCTCTCCGCTACGAGGAGAGGGGTTCAGGGCGGTACTCTTCATGAACGCGCGACGGATCGCTGTTCCCATCGCCTCCGTCTTCACGGGTGAAGCCAGGAGGATTGCATGGTCCATTGACCATCAAAACTTCTGCCGCGGGGACGCTGCTATCGCACTCGGATGCGGTCTCTACGGAGCCAGTCGACAGATCGAACAAGCCATAGAGGGTTTTGTCGGGCTCGATTTCCGCGACTTGAGGGGTGGCCGACTGACGAGCCACCGCATGCTTCACCCACCGCTGAAGCCTCGACCGACCGGAACGTTTGCTTCGGCGGGCCGCAGGAAGGGGGGAAGCCATAGGAGCCGATCGATACTGGGTCGACGGCTACCGTAGGAGGAGGACGCAGACGCACGCACGAAAGTGCGTCACCCCATGGACGGGGAGTGCATCGACGTCGAGTGGAGCCTCCTGAAGCCAAGCGGAGTCGTCGGCGACAAACACGAGCGCGCCGAGATGGATGTCGCGGCCCTCAGCCAAACCACCTCCTGAAACCATGATGCAGGGGATCAGAAAAAATTGCAACTTCTCCAACAAGTCGCTAAGACACCTGCCCCACGGTGGGCGCCAACTGTCGTGGTTCTAAGTCTGACAGTAGAATGGGGGGTAGGAATGTAGAGGCAAGATCCTAGCTATATATGGAGGAGTTGTACACATGAGTTTTACGAGTTCAGGCCCTTCTTGGAGGAAGTAACAGCCCTACGTCTCGGAGCCCAGAGGCGGTCGACTGGATATATGCGTGTGAGTTACAGGGGGCGCGAACCCTTGTCCCAGAGGAGGGGCGGCTTATATAGAGTGCGCCAGGACCACAGCTCCCCTCCGTTACACATGGTTCAATGTTCACAAAGAAGGAGCGTTACTGGTAACGTCCGAAGTAAAGTGCTATAAATGACTACTAAAGCTATGACTTAATCCCGACCGTTGCAGAGCGAGAAGTTCTCCATCTTTTGGTAGTCGAGTGGTTGTTCACATGGTCGAGTGTCCTCAAGAATGTCAAGTGGAACATGGCTTTATGGTCGAGTGGATGATGATTTCTCTTCAACTACTTCTGGTTCTTTTATAGATGTCCTTGGGGAGGGTATCTTGAACAGATCCATGACCCTACCCTAGGTACATAGCTTCATCAGGGGCGCGCCCAGGGGGGTAGGTGATGTCTACTACACAACCTTCTTCTTGTAGACGTTGTTGGGCCTCCAAGTGCAGAGGTTTGTAGGACAGTAGCAAAATTCCCTCAAGTGGATGACCTAAGGTTTATCAATCCGTAGGAGGCGTAGGATGAAGATGGTCTCTCTCAAGCAACCCTGCAACCAAATAACAAAGAGTCTTTTCTGTCCCCAACACACCCAATACAATGGTAAATTGTATAGGTGCACTAGTTCGGCAAAGAGATGGTGATACAAGTGGTATATGGATAGTAGATATGGGAATTTGTAATCTGAAAATATAAAAACAGCAAGGTAGCAAGTGATAAAAGTGAGCGTAAACGGTATAGCAATGCTAGGAAACAAGGCCTAGGGTTCATACTTTCGCTAGTGTAAGTTCCCTCAACAATAATATCATAATTGGATCACATAACTATCCCTCAACATGCAACAAAGAGTCACTCCAAAGTCACTAATAGTGGAGAACAAACAAAGAGATTATGGTAGGGTACGAAACCACATCAAAGTTATTCTTTCCAGTCAATCCGTTGGGATATTCCTATAAGTGTCACAAACAGACCTAGAGTTCGTACTAGAATAACACCTTAAGACACAAATCAACCAAAACCCTAATGTCACCTAGATACTCCAATGTCACCTCAAGTATCCGTGGGTATGATTATACGATATGCGTCACACAATCTCAGATTCATTTAGTCAACCAACGCAAAGGACCTCAAAGAGTGCCCCAAAGTTCTACCAGAGAATCACGACGAAAACGTGTGCCAACCCCTATGCATAGGTTCCCAATGTCACGAAACCCACAAGTTGATCACCAAGACATACATCAAGTGGCACGTGGTATCCCATTGTCACCACAGATATCCACGGCAAGACATACATCAAGTGTTCTCAAATCTTCAAAGACTCAATCCATAAGATTACTTCAAAGGGGAAACTCGATTCATTACAAGAGAGTAGAGGGGGGAAGAAACATCATAGGATCCAAATATAATAGCAAAGCTCGCGATACATCAAGATCGTATCATCTCAAGAATACGAGAGAGAGAGATCAAACACATAGCTACTGGTACATACCCTCAGCCCCGATAGAGAACTACTCCCTCCTCGTCATGGAGAGAACCGGGATGATGAAGATGGCCACCGGAGAAGGATTGCCCCCTCCGGCAAGGTTCCAGAACGGGTCTAGATTGGTTTTCGGTGGCTATGGAGGCTTCTGGCGGCAGAACTCCCGATCTATGTTGCGTTCGGATGTTTTTAGGGTATATGGAGATATATAGGCAGAAGAAGCACGTCAGGGGAGCCACGAGGGCCCCACGAGGCAGGGGGGCGCGCCCAGGGGGGTGGGCGCGCCCCTACCCTCGTGAGCTCCTCATTCCTTCCTTGACATAGGGTCCAAGTCCATCGGGTGGCTTTCGTTCCAAAAATAACTTCTCTAGTTGATTTCGTTCCGTTTCGACTCCGTCTGATATTCCTTTTCTTCAAAACACTGAAATAGGCATAAAACAACAAATCTGGGCTGGGCCTCCGGTTAATAGGTTAGTCTCGAAAGTAATATAAAAGTGGATAATAAAGCCAAATATTGCCCAAAACAGTAGATAATATAGCATGGAGCAATCAAAAATTATAGATACGTTGGAGACGTATCAAGCATCCCCAAGCTTAATTCCTGCTCGTCCTCGAGTAGGTAAATGATAAAAAAGATAATTTTTGATGTGGAATGCTAGTTGGCATAATTTCAATGTAATTCTTCCTACTTGTGATATGAATATACAGATCTATAAGATTCAAGACAAAAGTTCATATTTACATATAAATAATAATACTTCAAGCATAATAACTAAGCAATTATGTCTTCTCAAAATAACATGGCCAAAGAAAGTTGTCCCTACAAAATCATATAGTCTGGCTATGCTCTATCTTCACCACACAAAGTATTTAAATCATGCACAACCCCAATGACAAGCCAAGCAATTGTTTCATACTTTTGATGTTCTCAAACTTTTTTCAATCTTCACGCAATACATGAGCGTGAGCCATGGACATAGCACTATAGGTGGAATAGAATGGTGGTTGTGGAGAAGACAAAAAGGAGAAGATAGTCTCACATAAACTAGGCGTATCAACGGGCTATGGAGATGCCCATCAATAGATATCAATGTGAGTGAGTAGGGATTGCCATGCAATGGATGCACTAGAGCTATAAGTGTATGAAAGCTCAAAAAGAAACTAAGTGGGTGTGCATCCAACTTGCTTGCTCACAAAGACCTAGGGCATTTTGAGGAAGCCCATCATTGGAATATACAAGCCAAGTTCTATAATGAAAGATTCCCACTAGTATATGAAATTGACAACATAGGAGAGTCTCTATCATGAAGATCATGGTGCTACTTTGAAGCACAAGTGTGAAAAAGGATAGTAGCATTGCCCCTTCTTATTTTTTTTATTTGGCCCTTTTTTGGCCTTTTTTTATTTGGCCTTTTTTGGGACAATGCTCTATTAATGATGATCATCACACTTTTATTTTCTTACAACTCAATAATTACAACTCGATACTTAGAACAAGATATGACTCTATATGAATGCCTCCGGCGGTGTACCGGGATGTGCAATGACTCAAGAGTGACATGTATGAAAGAATTATGAATGGTGGCTTTGCCACAAATACGATGTCAACTACATGATCATGCTAAGCAATATGACAATGATGAAGCATATCATAATAAATGGAACGGTGGAAAGTTGCATGGCAATATATCTCGGAATGGCTATGGAAATGCCATAATATGTAGGTATGGTGGCTGTTTTGAGGAAGGTATATGGTGGGTGTATGATACCGGCGAAAGGTGCACGGTATTAGAGAGGCTAGCAATGGTGGAAGGGTGAGAGTGCGTATAATCCATGGACTCGACATTAGTCATAAAGAACTCACATACTTATTGCAAAAATCTATTAGTTATCGAAGCAAAGTACTACGTGCATGCTCCTAGGGGGATAGATTGGTAGGAAAAGACCATCACTCATTCTCGACCGCCACTCATAAGGAAGGCAATCAATAAATATATCATGCTCCGACTTCATCACATAACGGTTCACCATACGTGCATGCTACGGGAATCACAAACTTCAACACAAGTATTTCTCAAATTCACAACTACTCAACTAGCATGACTCTAATATCACGATCTCCATATCTCAAAACAATTATCAAGTATCAAACTTCTCCTAGTATTCAACACACTCATAAGAGAATTTTATTATTCTTGAATACCTAACATATTAGGATTTTAAGCAAATTACCATGCTATTTACGACTCTCAAAATAATATAAGTGAAGCATGAGAGTTCATCTATTTCTTCAAAATAAAACTACCACCAAGCTCTAAAGGATATAAGTGAAGCACTCGAGCAAATGACAAACTACTCAGAAAGATATAAGTGAAGATCAATGAGTAGTTGAATAATTATGCAACTATGTGAAGACTCTCTAACATTTAATAATTTCAGATCTTGGTATTTTATTCAAACAGCAAGAAAAACTAAAGAAAATGACATGACGCTCCAAGCAAAACACATATCATGTGGCGAATAAAAATATAGCTCCAAGTAAAGTTACCGATGAACGAAGACGAAAGAGGGGATGCCACCCGGGGCATCCCCAAGCTTAGACGCTTGGTTATCCTTGAATATTACCTTGGGGTGCCTTGGGCATCCCCAAACTTAGGCCCTTGCCACTCCTTATTCCATAGTCCATCAAATCCTTACCCAAAACTTGAAAACTTCACAACACACAACTTAACATAAAACTCGTAAGCTCCGTTAGCAAAAGAAAGTAAATCAACTCATTATTTATTTATATTGGTGTTAAACCTACTCTATTCTAACTTATCTATGGTTTATAAACTATTTTGCTAGCCATAGATTCATCAAAATAAGTAAACAACACACGAAAAACAGAATCTGTCAAAAACAGAACAGTCTGTAGTAATCTGGATCAAACGTATACTTATGGAACTCATACAATTCTCGAATAAATTGCTGGACCTGAGTAATTTATCTATTAATCATCTTCAAAAAGAATTAGCTAAATATCACTCTCCAAATAAAAATGGCAGCAATTCTCGTGAGCGCTAAAGTTTCTGTTTTTGACAGCATGATCAACAAGACTTTCCCCAAGTCTTCCCAAAGGTTCTACTTGGCACAAACACTAATTAAAAGGATAAAACCACATATAAACATGGATGGATGAATTATTTATTACTAAACAGGAACAAAAATCAAGGAACAAAAATAAAGTTGGGTTGCCTCCCAACAAGCGCTATCGTTTAACACCCCTGGCTAGGCATGATGATTTCAATGATGCTCACATAAAAGATAAAAATTGAAACATAAAGAGAGAATCATGAATAATATAACTAGTACATTTAAGTATAACCCACTTCCTAGGCATAGGGATTTTTTGAGCAAACAACTTGTGATAACAAGAATCAACTTGCATAGGAAGGTAAAGCAAGCATAACTTCAAAATTTTAAGCACATAGAGAGGAAACTTGATATTATTGCAATTCCTACAAGCATATGTTCCTTCCTCATAATAATTTTCAGTAGCATCATGAATTAATTAAACAATATAACCATCACATAAAGCATTCTTTTCATGATCTAAAAGCATGGAAATTTTATTACTCTCCACATAAGCAAAATTCTTCTCATGAATAATAGTGGGAGCAAACTCAACAAAATAACTATCATGTGATTGAAAATTAAGATCAAGATGACAATTTTCATGGTTATCATTATTCTTTAAAGCATACGTGTCATCACAATAATCATCATAGATAGGGGGCATGCTTTCATCATAATAAATTTGCTCATCAAAATTTGGGGGACAAAAAATATCATCTTCATCAAACATAGCTTCCCCAAGCTTGTGGATTTGCATATCATTAGCATCATGGATATTCAAGGAATTCATACTAACAACATTGCAATCATGCTCATCATTAAAATATTTAGTGCCAAACATTTTATAGATTTCTTATTCTAGAACTTGGGCACAATTATCCTTTCCATCATACTCATGAAAGATATTAAAAAGATGAAGCGTATGAGACAAACTCAATTCCATTTTTTTATAGTTTTGTTTTATAAACTAAAGTAGTGATAAAACAAGAAACTAAAAGACTCGATTGCAAGATCTAAAGATATACCTTCAAGCACTCACCTCCCCGGCAACGGCGCCAGAAAAGAGCTTGATGTCTACTACGCAACCTTCTTCTTGTAGACGTTGTTGGGCCTCCAAGTGCAGAGGTTTGTAGGACAGTAGAAAAATTACCTCAAGTGGATGACCTAAGGTTTATCAATCCGTAGGAGGCGTAGGATGAAGATGGTCTCTCTCAAGCAACCCTGCAACCAAATAACAAAGAGTCTCTTGTGTCCCCAACACACCCAATACAATGGTAAATTGTATAGGTTCACTAGTTCGGCGAAGAGATGGTGATACAAGTGGTATATGGATAGTAGATATGGGAATTTGTAATCTGAAAATATAAAAATAGCAAGGTAGCAAGTGATAAAAGTAAGGGTACACGGTATTGCAATGCTAGGAAACAAGGCCTAGGGTTCATACTTAGATCACATAACTATCCCTCAACATGCAACAAAGAGTCACTCCAAAGTCACTAATAGCGGAGAACGAATGAAGATATTATGGTAGGGTACGAAACCACCTCAAAGTTATTCTTTCCAATCAATCCGTTGGGCTATTCCTATAAGTGTCACAAACAGCCCTAGAGTTCGTACTAGAATAACACCTTAAGACACAAATCTACCAAAACCCTAATTTCACCTAGATACTCCAATGTCACCTCAAGTATCCGTGGGTATGATTATACGATATGCGTCACACAATCTCAGATTCATCTATTCAACCAACACAAAGGACCTCAAAGAGTGCCCCAAAGTTCTACCAGAGAATCACGACGAAAACGTGTGCCAACCCCTATGCATAGGTTCCCAATGTCACGAAACCCGCAAGTTGATCACCAAGACATAAATCAAGTGGCACGTGGTATCCCATTGTCACCACAGATATCCACGGCAAGACATACATCAAGTGTTCTCAAATCTTTAAAGACTCAATCCGATAAGATTACTTCAAAGGGGAAACTCGATTCATTACAAGAGAGTAGAGGGGGGAAGAAACATCATAGGATCCAAATATAATAGCAAAGCTTGCGATACATCAAGATCATATCATCTCAAGAACACGAGAGAGAGAGAGAGAGAGATCAAACACATAGCTACTGGTACATACCCTCAGCCCCGAGGGAGAACTACTCCCTCCTCGTCATGGAGAGCGCCGGGATGATGAAGGTGGCCACCGGAGAAGGATTGCCCCCTCCGGCAGGGTGCCGGAACGGGTCTAGATTGGTTTTCGGTGGCTACGGAGGCTTCTAGCGGCGGAACTCCCGATCTATGTTGCGTTCGGATGTTTTTAGGGTATATGGAGATATATAGGCAAAAGAAGCACGTCAGGGGAGCCACGAGGGCCCCACGAGGCAAGGGGGCGCGCCCCAGGGGGGTGGGCGCACCCCCTACCCTCGTGAGCTCCTCCTTCCTTCCTTGACGTAGGGTCCAAGTCCATCGGGTGGCTTTTGTTCCAAAAATAACCTCTCTAGTTGATTTCATTCCTTTTCGACTCCGTCTGATATTCCTTTTCTTCAAAACACTGAAATAGGCATAAAACAGCAAATCTGGGCTGGGCCTCCGGTTAATAGGTTAGTCCCGAAAGTAATATAAAAGTGCATAATAAAGCCCAATATTGCCCAAAATAGTAGGTAATATAGCATGGAGCAATAAAAAATTATAGATACGTTGGAGACGTATCATTAGGGCGCGCCCCCACCCTTGTGGGCAGTGTGTGGCCCCCCTGCTGAAGTTCTTGCTCTCAGTATTTTTTATATATTTGGAAAACGTCTTCCATGGAGTTTCAGGACTTTTGGAGCTGTGCAGAATAGGTCTCTAATATTTTCTCCTTTTCCAGCCCAGAATCCCAGCTGCTGGCATTCTCCCTCTTTATGTAAACCTTGTAAAATAAGAGAGAATAGGCATAAGTATTGTGACATAATGTGTAATAACAGCCCATAATGAAATAAATATTGATATAAAAACATGATGAAAAATGGACATATCACCCAACCATTTGGTCAACCATGCATTAAATTTGTCCTAGTATTTTAGAAAAATGTTTTGGTACAATTTCACAATAAATATATGGTAGGTCCTTCAACAAAAAACTTATTTTGGGCACTCAAAAAATGGAAAATTGATTTTTCGTGCAAACGAAATAAAAAATCCCTTTATCAATATTGTTTGCAAATCCAAGATGTAAACTTGTGCAAAATATGATATCATTTGAACAAACATTTTATAGGACTTTCACAAAAAACTCATTTTGAGCACCAAAAAATGGAATGATATTTTTATCTTAAATCGATCACGACCAACTTATATGGTCATAAGTCATCAAATGGTTTGCTACGTTCTGATTGGTCCATGG
The DNA here is from genome assembly GCF_003073215.2 of Triticum urartu. NCBI lineage: Eukaryota > Viridiplantae > Streptophyta > Magnoliopsida > Poales > Poaceae > Triticum > Triticum urartu. The sequence goes on along the minus strand of NC_053027.1, from coordinate 536,257,269 downwards.
GCATATCACGCAGATCATGCATCAACCGCCGTCGGATGCTTCCGGATCCAACAGCAGCCCTCACCCCCTCACCCAACCGCAGCCCAACCACCAAAACCCTAACCCGCACCCACACTCCTCCTCCCTCACCTGCACTCCTCCTCCCTCAGCTCCCTGTCCCGCAGCGGCGCCCACCGCCTCACCTGCCGGCCGCCCTCGCGGGTGGCTGCGTCCGCGGCGACGACGGCGGCCTCGTCATCCCCGGAGGCCACGGTCAGTCGTCTCCCTATCCGCCTCTCTCCCCAACGCCAGACCAGAGAGATCTGCCTCCCTCTCGAATGACCGCGGTCGATTCCTCGCCACCGCCGGCCCGCTGCCCCTCCCCCGTAGCGCGCCCAGCAGGCCGAGCCCCCCGCCGCCCCGCCGCCCGCACTGGAGCCCAGCAGCGAGATGTCCTTCTTCCACGCGGCGTCACGGCCGCGTTCGTCATAGCAAGACCTCGTGCGCTCCATCAAGGACTCCCTCCTCGCGCTCGACACCATGACCGGCGCTAAGGTGCTGCTCCCCTCTCTCGCGTCTTTACCCTCTGACCCAAGAGCTCAGCCACGGCACCTTCCCATGGCTAGGGTTTCGAGGGTGGCGTCCCCTCCAACTCTAGCGTGGCACCGGTGACTCTTCTCCGCCCTCTCTGAAGCCCACCACAAGTCCCACGGGCGGCTCCACCTCGTGGATGGTACTCCTGCACCCGGTGGCTGCGGGGAGGACGCACGCCGCGGGTAAACTCCAGCGAGATGGCGACTCCCTCCACGGCATGACGATGGTGCACTACATCGGCTAAAGCACCCCCATGGTGAGCCCCTCTCCACTCCTTTGTCCCCCCCCCCCGGTTTGCTGCCATGCACATCACCTGTATTTTTCTAACTATACAATAGCACTCACTCCTCTACTGTCACATAATAGATTAGCCTTGAATTCATCTAGTTTGGATCAAAACAGAACCATTGATTAATACTAGATTATTATTACTGTACATTTGCTTACAGATTTCTCTAAGATAATTTGATTCCATACTGATCTACATCTTTTACTTACTCAAATGCTTGACTGAATTTGCTACTGCTCTTACTCCAGTGTTGAACAAGTTAGGCATTCTATTTGTACTGGTATGATGAACAAGAGCTTCCAGTTAATTACATAACATTGCTGATGTAGTTTTACTTGTTGTGTATGCTTGCTTAGTTGTTCACCGGGCCGCACTCTTGTTGCTTGAGTGCGCCAATTAGTTCGGCCAGCCTCTATGATTTATTCTGATAGCTTCTGGTTGTTATGATGTGCTCTTTGCCTGCAAAATTAAATGCCCTGATTCGTAATGTGTGAGTAATCAACATTATTTCCACTGCAGCATGTTTCTCTACAGCATATGTCCTAGTACAATTGATGCATATAGGATACACTATTTTTATGAAGTGAAATAAGTTCAACTCTATAACCTGAAAGCTATCCCCCTTCACGTCTGAACTAGTGACTGACATGGTTCTGTTTGCAGCGGCAGGTGAAGAAGGAGGAGGAATTCAGTACCGGGCCCCTGTCCCTGCTCCTAATGAGCGTCAAGAACAATATTCAGTGTGTGGTCCTCATGTTTCCGTCGAGATCCCAACTTCTTATCTGTAGTGAAACCCGAATCGAAGATATAGTATGGGCTGAAATTTCCTTTTTTACTCTCTGCCTGCTTGTTTTCCATGTCTCTGTTTGAATTGAACAACAGGTGGTGTTCTAGCTGTGCGACACACTTGCTGAAAATCCAATCGACTTAGTTGCTTGTGATCAATCCTTCTGTGCAAGAGAAAGCGACTTTTGTCAATTGTTTTTGCTAATAGTGCTACCCTCGTAGTGCAGTGAAGTTAAATTGGCCTCATGCGTAATATGCGAGTAATCAGCATAGTTGATGCGTGACATTTGTCCTAGTGTTAGTGTTGCATATAATAGGTCCTTTTATTAATTAGAAGAAATGCAGCTCTGTAATCTGAAAGTTGATTCCATTTAGTTTGGGTCAATTGTATTTTGTAACCTTACACTTAGCACAACTCTCTGCATTTTGTTGCAAATGAACCATATCCTAAATTCAGGACCACCTCCAGGTAATATGTTAACTCATATTGCCACCTAGGAAAAGATTAGAATTAAAATCCAACAGATATATTGGAGATGGAGACCAACTCTTACTAACCTTTCTTTGTTATAATTATTGAGAATCACCTATAGAGATAAGAATTTGCGGGGGCCTCTTCTAAAATAACCTTCTGTAGATACACTGCACCACAACTACTGTAACTTAGTGAGTATATATACAATAATATATAGGATTCATCTACAGCAATAACAATTTTCACACAACATTCTGTAGATACAACTCTTCAAACAACATTAGCTATCGTTACTTGAGAGTAAAAGATGACACTGTATCCTAAATTCAGTTTGTTTATCATCCCTTCTAAGTATATGATGTTACCTACTTAGCTCCAAAATAGAATCGTCCCCCGTTTCAACTATTTTGTTCAAGGAACCTCCCTTCTGAATCATGCACAGTGCCTGTTACTATGGCAATGAATTTTATCTATGTGAGATTAGAATTTGAGTGCCATCATTCATCTCTTGGTATCTTGTTCTTTGTGATAATTGTTCATTGTTGAGTGCTATATATATACTCTAGTTGTTGTTCCATATTTTGTTGATGCACCTTTAGCTGTTCAGAACTGTAGTAGTGTAGTTAGTTTTTTGAATGATTTGGCGTGCATGGAACACTGATTTTTCTTTAATACACTGTCCAAGTCATGATTTTTCTCAACTGGTGCATGTATATATATTTCGGTGCTAGTCAATTAGAGAATGTCTGTGATACCATGTCTGTACTATGTGCCAGTGTACTGATGCTTTGGGTTTCATCCGTGCAGCAGAGGACAAGGGCTTCATGGCCAACCAAGGCGCATGGTGCTCGCAAGCGACGAATGGAGGTTGTTCGACATAGGCATGGAGGAGGAGGACGGGCACGGACGGAGGAGGACAGAGCACCTCTCTTCTTCTAGGTTCTTCTCCTTACCTTCACTTCTTGTATGTGCTTGTGTTGCAGCTTACCCATGGTCTTGTTTGTCCTGTGGGTTAGTGAGCAGCATCAGGAGGAGGAGCTCAAGCATGACCACCAAGAGGCACCATCGCAGCAGCAGGTAGCACGTCCATCTCCACCTCCCTCTCCCTCTGCTCCCAATCCTTTTTATTAGAATATATTGAGTACATTCTATCAACTTGTGTGTCAGTAAGAACGAAAACTAATTATCTAAGGTCCTGTTATTATTACCTATATATGACATTGCTACTGGATTGCCTAGCGCCCCTGTTCATGGTGGGCTAAACTTGTATTTTCTCATGAGTGTATGCATTTTGATGATCTCTACCAGATGAGTCCGTCCAGGAAGCGGCAGCGTCTCCTCTAGAGGGTGACGGTGGCGATGGCACCTGTGTGCGGCTTCGACTACAACCTCCTCTCCGGTGAGACCATCTCGTACCTCTAGCTCCATTTCTGAGTTGTTGTAATACCATGCTCTGTTTCATGGCTGTGGCTTATTTAGTCTCTGCTTGTTGTGCCTTGTGTATTGGAGCCTAATTAGCTTTTGTTAGGGGATAATCTACTGGTTATACCAAGATTTTACATGAAATTTTGTTCTGCTTATTCTGCTAAGGTTATTTGCAATGGTTATACATATGTTACACAATTTTTGCTCCTGGCTAATCAGCCTTAGAGATGGTAACATGGTGCTGCACTCTCAGGATCATCTTATGACACAAAATCAATTTTTGGTGTGCTCAAATTTTTAATTTTAGTGATAAGGAAAGATCCCACCTAGTTTGCTGGCTCTCTCACTTGAGTTGGTTTAACAGTAGTGGCCTCCTGACTTGTAGTTGGGTAGGTAGCTGAGAAGACTCATGGTGCTGGCTGGGAGCAAAAGTTTATATGCATGGATAATGAACTTGCACTAAATGGACACAAATAAAGGAGTTGAGTATTAAATGAACTTGTACTAATTGGAAACAATTTCTGTATCGAGTTGATAGCTGATCTGTAGAAAATATAGTTGTGTGTAACTTCTTGACTTGGTTCCTCTTTTACAGGAGCTCCAGGCCTAAGAAAGTTGGAAGTGCGAAGACGTGAAGAAAAGCGCGAAGCCGTGGAGTACTACTCAACAAAGAGTTGTCTGTTCTATTTGACTGTAATATTGTAATAGCTGGTATACCTAGGTTGTAATAGTCTACAGAAATTGTAATACACTAATCTAGTGTCATTTGACGAGTTTCACATGTTCTCTTGTTTAGAATATTTGATTATGAATGTGATTTGATAGTGTGTGAGATGGGAACCTGACCAGTGCAACCCACTTATGAAATAATATGAGTGTAACTTTCTGATGTGTGTGATCAATATATGAGATTAACATGACTAGTGGGACCAGCTCCAAAATATATTTTCCATAAATAGGAAATCAATAGACTATAAAAGGCCAAAGCCCAGAAATAAAAAGGCCGAAATATTGGGCTTGTCCCATGTAGCCCAATAGAATTCATAGGAAAAGTAATAATAGAAATATCAAATTTGTTGGGCTCGGCCCATGTAAAACACCTAATCGGGCCGGGCTGATTCTTGTCAACGACCTTTTCAATTGGTCGTACTTTTGCCACATCAGCTTGCCATGTTGGATCCGACGTGGACTGGGGAGACAGCTAGCGACCAAAACAGAAGGTCATAGGATCAACGACCTTTTGTTTTGGTCGTGGAATTCCACGACATTCTCATAGAGAAGGTCGTTAATTTCAGTTTACGACCGCCAGCTTTTGACCTTCTGTTTTTGTTCACAAAAAGATCGCAAATGAAAAACAATGACCTTTCAGTGACTAATAGTGATGGTCGCAAGTTGACATATTTCTCGTAGTGGTCCTTTACGCTGGAGCATATACCTCCGGGGCTCCCGGCAGTCCGGTGATCGGGCTGCCGGACATGAGGAAGACAAAGGGATCCGCGGGCGGCGATTTAGATTAGGTATTAATTATACCTTCAGAGCCGGACTAGCACCGTTGATGTACATGTACTGAAATCCATCATGTTTATACGAAAATCCATCTTTTTTATATGAAATCCATCATTTTTGCATGAAATCCGGTCGTGTTTGCACGAATTTCGTCCGGTTGGTTTGACTTTTTGTGAAAATATATGCAGCTAGCGTTGGATGACTGTCTCCCGCATCCGTTTCCACGGACTGGTCCCCCTGTCTGTGTTCATAATTATCTAAATAGCCTAGTTGTTGCTCATTAGTCTTAGGTATGATCGTTTCCGACGGTTGAGAAGATCTCGCCACCATAATTGACTAACCTAGTTGTTGCTCGTTAGTCTTAGGTATGATCATGTTAATTAACTTGCTACTCCTCCATCCTGAAATACTTATCGATTTCTCTGCTCATCCATCAGCCACCTATGATCAATTATGGTGCTTGTCTACTCTGGTCGAAAAGCAATCAACTTGGCATAATAATCCAGGCAACCGTGTTTTGCGACAAAAAGGATGGCGGTAGTATGATCTGGCTAGACACTCACAGCTAGGGAACTACCATAATAAGAGGAAATGCAAAGACTTATATTGTGGGAGATTGACATGGTGCTGTTGAGACACGAACACGTCACATGTACCCTCGACGCCGGGGGTGATGCACCGCAGCTCACGTCGAAGGAGACCCGACCGACAGCGCGATACGCAAGACAGTCGGCGGGCGCTTTTGCAGACCCGAAACCCCGCGCACCCGGGAGGGACCCCATCAAGGTTTGCGGCGGCTATGGGCTGCCCTAGGTCGATTCTCTCGCCCCAAGAGCCTCGTGATTCGCAGCTCTCAAACACGAAGAACAGTGAAGAACGAGAGAGAAAAACGATGGAGAGATAAAACGTAGATAAAAAATAGTATATTGATTTGTTCGATTGTGTGTTGTTCAATCGGCCGTCACCCCCAACATATATAAGAGGCGGCTGGACTTCTTGTACAAGCAAAGGATTCATCTAGGCTTTCCTTGCAAGAAAATTACATCAATTCACGACCTAGAGTCCTAGTTCTGGTCCCACTTGGATTCAGCCCGAATCTGATCCAATCTTCTGTCTTTCTCCTTGCGTGGGCCGTGGAATTTGCATATGACTTCCGATGGAGACGGTTCAAATATTAATTTTGTACGCTTCTATGAGGCCAACAATGCGTATGTTGATCACTTTTCCAAATAAGGCCATCTTGAATACTCCACGGGGTCATCTTTAATTTCGAGTCGGACTCGGTCATGTAGCTGACTGGACCATCCGACTCTTGTAGCGTCTCTGAAGGTCGTATACTACATCGGATGATGATGACTCCAAAAGCAAAGTTGACCGTTTCGACGTTACAAATAACTTTCATGTTGAACACTTCTTCATACGAGTCCATCTAGATAATCATTTGAGCCCATCTTCAGCTTCTGGTCGAATTGGCCTTGACAGTTTCCACCCAGCAAGCTCTTTCCCGGCAAGCTTTTCAGCCCCGACAAGGTCTTCGCCCGGCAAGCTTTTCCCCCCGGCAAGCTTTCCTCCCCGGTAAGGTTTCACACTGGCAAGCTTCTCCGCCGGCAAGCTTTCCACACCGGCAAGCTTCTCCGTCGGCAAGCCCTCACATCGGCAAGGTTTTACCCCGGCAAGGTTTCATTCAGCCGGCAAAGGCCGAATACTTTCTCACTGAGGGCCGGCCCGCGAAGTGTTGCCTCTAATTTTTTTATACGAACCCGGATTCGTGACCATGCCAAAATGGTGTCAACAGGTGCCCCTCTAAGGAGACTACCTATAGGGGAGCATTCTGAAACATTCCAGAACCTTCCTACTGGGACGCCTACCCCTTTGCTTAGGGTCATTGCAGCCTAGTAGGCCCAGCTTGATCGAACCCCTATCTTGGAGGGCCTGACAAGCCAGGTGGAGTGGGGAAGGACTCGCCCTCTCACCAGTTGTCGCTAGGTTCCTCTCTTGACTAGCCACAGTGGGAGTAACTTCAGCAGTAACATCGAGTCCAACTTAGCAAATTTGCTTATGTGGCAATGAGTTAATGAGGAGAGAGATAGTTTGAGTAACTTAGCTAGTTACTGTAACATCACATGTCCCAATGCAATATGAGTCTATAACCTAATAAATGAGGCTTTGCATGTTACCATGCTTATGTTACTACCCACTATGAAGGTAGTAACATAGTCTAGGGATATGTGTAAGTTACTAGTGTATGTTACTCTCCATTGTGGCTAGTCTTAGCCGTCTGCTTCTGTATTAGATCGTTCGGTACACATGAATACCATGAGATGTCGTAATACTCAACATTTGATCGTTCGGGTCTTCATGCGGGGAAAAGTATAAACTAGTTTCTGAAGTCGTAGAACTTCATCGACAACGTCAACACCTGTGTTATGTTGACATGTTCGTCAAAGGTATAATCTCCTTGCCTGCACCTCTATAGTGATCACAGAATATTTCGTAAGCGGGTCTATCCAACACCAGTGTGTTACTAAGAATGTGCTCTCATTATTGTCATAGTCATTGTTACATTAACAATACCCATACCCATTAGAAAAATAAGACGGGTCTATCCAACACTAGTGTGTTACTAAGAATGTGCTCGCATTATTGTCATACTCATTGTTACATTAACAATACCCATACCCATTAGAAAATAAGACCATCAGCAGTACATGAGTAAGTTTTTTTTAAACAATGCGTGAGTTAGTCCATAGGCCTGACTAAGGATCTGTTTGGTGTTACAAAAATAATTAGGTTTTGCTTAGAATCTCATATTCAGAAACCAACACAATTCTAAATATGAAAATAGAATTATAACAACTTTATTATTCTCTTTAGAGCATATTTTCAACTAGTTTTTGTACTTAAGCATAAGTTCTAACCGTCAGACTTTGTGAAATAATCATATTAGCTCGATCATGTATTAGATGGTGAATAAAGATGCTTTATTAGGAAATCACTTCATTTTGTTACAATATGACATATATGATCGCTAAATCTAGAACACAAAGCATCTAGTACTAAATCTCCCTTGAAAATGTTTGTGGATTGGTTCAAGAGACCTTCCCATTTACTAGACTCGGTGGATGCATCATTTTTGGACCTCCCCGCAGTCAGTATAGGAGTTGCATCTAGTAACACTTCAAACACGGACCTGGGGCTACATTCACGATACACCGGCCTTCGTCGTCCAATAAACAGGACACTGGTCAAAGGCTTACAGCCAATCTTATCATTTGAGTCGCGACACATAGTCTTAAATGGTGAGGACCTACCTAGAGCCCATTGCCAAGTCTGTAAAGAGCGCACATGCAAGCAGGTCGGGCTCCTAAGGGGCTCCTGTTCTTTTTTTGAAAGATCCAGCTTGGCTGGCATTGATTGATTTAGAAGAGAGCATATGAAAGACAAGGTTTGATCAAGCGATCAGAGGAAAGAGGAAAGAGATACAATCAGAGGGCAGGCCTTTAGCCTGCAGCTCCCAGTCTAGAAAACCCTAGGCGATTATCTCACAACCAGGTCCCCGAAGGAGGGCTCGATTGACTTTGCTCCAGCAAGCCGCCAGTGCTCCATCATGCGTCGAATGGCGTCGATGACGTCCTTTACCACCGCTATCTTCGATCTGAAGGTGCAATTATTTCTTTCCATCCAAATTGCCCAGGTGGTAGCCATGATCATAGTCTTCACGCCCCTCCTGTTTTCTGCTCTTGTTATGTTGAGAATGGTCGTGACTGCCGAGGGTGTGCATCATCGATCTTGTAGAGGCGGGGCGAGCGACGAGCATCCATTCCATTCCGCCACCTTAGCCCAAGTTGCTTGTGTGAATGGGCAGTTCCAGAAGAGATGCACGGAGGACTCAAGGTTTTTGAGACAAAACTGACAGAAGTATGGATTTGGCCATTGTCGACGCTGCAGATGGTCATTACACCAAATCTTATCGTGGTGAATTAGCCAGGAGAAGATTTTGATCTTGCCCGGTGCCCACACCTTCCAAATGGCCGATTTCATTCCATTGTTTGGTATGTTTTTAAACTGGGCATTGTAGGCTGAGCTTGTGGAGTAGGATCCCTTTCCATTTTCTGTCCAGATGATCGTATCTTCCCGATGCTCGTTGTTCAGCCCGCCGTGCTCTCTGATCATGCGGGCCAGCCTGACTACATCATGTACGATTTCTTCATATCGTCCATTGCCGAAACTGCGGATCCAGCAATCGTTGTGCAGTGCCTCAGCCACTATTTTGAGCTTGATTCTTGATCTCTTGAACAGCAGAGGAAAGGATTGACATAGAGGTACATCTCCCAGCCAGTGGCAGGTCCAGAATTTTGTTGATTTGCCGTTTCCAATGGCAATTTTCGTGGCTCGAGTGAAGAGGGCCCTGTCACTGCTGTCGCACGGGATTGGGAAAGCTTTCCAAGGCCTGTCCAGCTGCATCCAATCCAACCAAAGCCACCGAAGACGAAGTGCTCTGCCGAAAAGGTTGAGGTCCTGAATGCCAAGCCCGCCCTTTTGGACGGGAGAGCAAACTGTTTTCCAGTTAACTTTGCACTTTCCGCCTGACAATTCTTCATCTTGCGCCCAGAGAAAGCGCCGCCTGGCCTTGTCAATCTCCTTCAGAAGCTTTTTTTGGGAGCCGTATAACAGTAAGCGCAAAAGTTGGAAGTGCTGAATACTTGGTTCCACGTGAATACTTGGTTGCACGTGAATACTTGGTTGAACAATAGCGTTCTCACAGCTGATATTAAAGACGTCGCATGAAAGGAACATGACAGATCATTAGGAATGAACTTACATCGTTACCTTATTGAAGGTGTTGTCTACTTGTTGTTATTGTGCGAGTCTTTATTGTCTGGTCTTGGTTTGTAGGATGAAAATCCTTCTTCAGGTCATCTCCGGCCGGATGTGGCAGCGATGGCACAAGGACGTTTATCCATTGTTGAAGGTGTTTATGTGGAACATGTCGACAGAGTAGTAGGTGTGAATTTCATACCTTGTAATGGTTCGCCCAAAGTTCATTTGCTTTGTACTCCACTAAATAACTAATAGAAAATGACTATGTGCATCACAATGTTTAAAAGGCACGGGATTTCAACCTCATCTATAATCTATAATACCTAAATAGTTGATTCCCACTATGTGATTTATGTTGACATGCAGCGTATCCCCCCATCAGTGTGCCACATCATGATTTTTGTCTTCCACGTCATCTGTCTCTGCCACAGAATTTTCTTTTTCGCTGCTGCTCGTACCATGGAGGAGTGCTACCTCCCCCCTACTGAATGTCTTCCACATCGGTTTTACAATGGCTCAATTATCCCCAATTACTCCCCCACCCACCCCCAATTAACCCCCCTAGCTAGTGATTTACGTAACTACTGTAAGTAGATCCTATTCATCTTCCCAACCGAATAGCAGATGGTGCGATTCTCCCCTTTAAGCTTCCATCTTTATTAGAATTGTTCTCCCTTTAAAGCTTCTTCCTTCACCACATCAGCTGGCGCTTCTGTTCGAGACGAAATCCCGATGGTCCATGCATGCCCTTCAGTCCTTCACCTGCTAGCAAATCTCGAGGAAGAGGCTTGGTGTGGAAGCTTTTAGACCCAGACGACTGTTGATGGGAGACGCCTGCACGCCTGCTGCCGCCGCCGTGCAGCTACAACCCACAGGGTTACCATCCTTCCCCTACGATTCTACCTGGCAGTGTTGAACAATTGTCCACTCGCCGCCATCGTTCTCGATTCGCCATCACCAATTCATCAAATCTGCACCACATGGTATGCCTCTCCCGCCCTATACCTTGGGGTCTGTTGCTGGCTGGACCTGATACGTGTATGCATGCACTGATCCCAGACCTTGGTGCCACGAGCAATGACCAAATTTATGCCGCCTAACTGGCTAACCCTCAACCAGTGAATAAAGAGTACATATGTGCTACCGTTCATGTACTGATGTTTGTGTGTTGTATTCTCAAATCTTTGTGTGCGTGCATATCCTTCCATGCAGGTTGATTCCCCTAACTGATTACTTCTGTGTTTTGTTAAAAGATCTGAGTGGTAACTTTGTTTTCTTGCAGATTGTAAACTCATTTACATGTTCGCTATTGATCCGATTTTCTCAAGCAGGTTGCGTCATTATATACTGAAGCCCTTTGAGATTGGCAATGCTACCATCCACTAGAGATAACTCCAGCTCTGCCATTCTGTTAGTAGGACTGCATCAATTTTGCACAGATTGTAGTATCGTGCATCGCTAAACAAGACCTCCAAAGAAATTACCTTGCAAAATGTGCAAATATTTTTTGATGTACCATGCCCATAATCTTATTTTTGCTTCAACACATCTTCTATCTGTAATTACTGGCGTGTGCTGAATGTATTCTAAATAATCAAAATATCTTGATTTTTGCAGGTTAGTTTTGTTAGGATTTTGCAGTTGTCTTCCAGTCATTTTCATGTGTTAATGTCGTGAGTTACTTCAGCATACATGCATGCCCGAGAATGTTGACATGATATGAAAAATTGTTGAAGAAATGGCAACATATTTTTTCTGTCCATTGTCATTGGTCCTGCATGAACCTATCAATAGTATTGTGAAACAGGGAAACATGATACAGATTGTTTGAAAGTTCTCCAACGGATAAGCATTAGTAGTGATCACTCCTTATTTATTTTTCTAACCTTCATCTTCGGTATTTTTTATATGATTGCTAATTTTCGTATCTATATAGAAGTAAGAACATGTCCTCTTTTATCATTATAGATTGTTACTGACTTGCTTCAGTTCGATTTTGTGGAATTGGTAAGATTCATTTCACCATCTCTCTTCGTTGTCATAGTTGTTTGACTTAGCGTACATGTCGTTCTTTTGGAACACACTAGTAGAAAAAGTGCCTTTAGTCCCGGTTCTGTAACCGGGACTAAAGGGTCGTTACTAAAGGTCCCTCCCTTTAGTCCCGGTTCTTATACGAACCGAGACTAAAGGCCCTCCACGTGGCCGCTGCCTGGAGGTCCGCCTTTAGTCGCGGTTGGTAACACCAACCGATACTAAAGAATTTTTTTGAATTTTTTTAAAAAAAAATTGAATTTTTTCCCCGATTTCCAAATTTCTAAATTATTTTAACCTCTAATCTCTAATCACCCCTCATCACTGCTCAATTTAATCTCTAATCACCCCTCACCAATGCTCAATTTAATCTCAAATCATCTAACTTCCCGGACAGTCACCCGTCCTCCCACTCCCCCAGCCTGAGCACGCTCAACTTTCGGGTTCTATTCTCCCTCGTTTCCAAGTCTGCACTTGTTATTTTGCTAACAATAGTAAGATGTCAATCATATTAACCCTCAGGAGTTTAGCTTGAGCATGAAGTCACACATTTCACAGTTTGAGTTTAAAACTATTGTTCTAAAAAACAATAATTATTTAGTAACACTAATATTTCTTGAATACATAGTTTGACCATTGTTTGACCACAGTTTGACCAGATTTGACCAAAATTCAAAAAACTGAAATAATTATTTAGTAACAGTAATATTCTTGAATAATTATTTAGTAACACTAATACTTCTTGAATAAGTAGTTTGACCATAGTTTGACCAGATTTAACGATTTTTTAAAAAAAACTGAAATTTGAGCATAATTTTTTTTCCTTTTGGAATTTGAGGATTTTACAAATTTGCAAACAGGTCGTAGGCTGTCAAAATCGGATGCATATTTTCATGCTGAACATTTTGATATATTATACGTTTTTTTATGATATCGTATGCAAAAGTTATAGCCGTTTTACATTTTCCCTACACTTTTTGCACAACATGTCCAAATTTAAGTTTTTAAATTTTCCTAACTAGTAGATGTAGTAACATAACTACATCTCGAAGGATTTTAACTTTTGAAGTTTTTATCATTTTCTTTTGCTTTTTACAAAACAAAAAAGGCGATACACAGGGGGGGTAGGATTTGAAAATTGCACCATTAGTACCGGTTCGTGGCACCAACCGGGACTAAAGGTCCCATTTGAACCG